>NC_089775.1:4610632-4838132 GCF_040412425.1 Macrobrachium rosenbergii
CATTTTGGTCTCGACCTCACCTGGGATTTCGGGTCAATCAAATGGCGGAAGTTGTAATATTATTATAGACAGGCATTTGCCTTTTTATATATTTTATTTGGTTATTTACCGTTTACCACAACCTTAGGCCAAGGAAGGACCGGTCGAGGGAGGTTAGGTTAGTGTAGGGGAGGGTTTTTCGAAGGAGGTCAGGTCAGGTCAGGTCAGAGAAGAACGTGATCCTTATATATTTGAGAGTGTGTTGTCTTGTGGTAGATTATAAATGTTTATTGTTAAAACTTCGCCAAAAAACTCAATACTTCCAAACTTAACCTTCAGTTTAACCTAACCGAGTGTTAATCTAGTCTAGGGCGCTGGTTCCTCGCTTGGCGGAGAGTTCAGCCGCAACCCCCATTCCTGAAACCCCCAACCAAAGCGAACTGAACCTACCCATTAAAGCCGCAGTATAATAGCTTTTAACTTCACATAGGGGGCCGGCCCTCCTGCTTGTAGGCTCCCCCACCCCCGCCTAATGCAACTTGGTGTCATAGTTTAAAATACAGGGGTGCATCCTAACCTAACCTTTCCTAATTAGACTCTCCGGGGCCTTACCTAGGTAGGGGTGGTGCAGGAAGCCTTCGTCAATCTCGGCTTCCCACATAACCTGACGTAGGGTGTCGTAGATTACTTTAGCGAAATGCAGGGATTAATATCAGGTAATTGTATTGAAGAGGCACTAAACATGGCTTCCCACGATGCTTTTCTGCTTAAAAACATTAACTAAATACATTCATTTTCACATTTTTCAGGTAAATTCTTCAAGTTATCTCACCTGTACTGTATCATAAACACCCTCTCTGTATTGGTCAGTGAACAAACTTCATTAATAAGCAATATCTCTTTTCCCAGCTCTTCCATAGAATTACCAGATTCTAATTGGTCAAATAATTTGATTAACAAACAAAATCTCCACATGGAGCTCTTCCTTAGAATTACCCACCTGGTCCAAAGTGACATTGAGCACAGCTTATTCCTTACCTTGAAGTTTGGTTCACAGCTAGAAGGAACATATATTCTGATGTTTCCCATTCCTGGTAATTAACTCTTTCATTCAAGGTTTGTCATCAGGTCAAGTGTCATTTTACACTTTGTGTAGTTGAGGAAAGTCTTGGAAACTGGAAAGACTTAGAAAACACTCAGGCAAAAACCAAGAGGTTCCCACAATGCTTGTGAATAGGGCATGTCTTACAAGCATCTGTGACCTGTAGGTGCCCAAGAGGAAGGAATTGAATGCCTTCGAAAGAGTAACAGTGGCCTTTGAAGATGCTGCAAGCCGGTCAAAAAATGGTCAAGAAAATGCTGATCAGAACGGGTTAAGGAAAAAAAACTAGGTCAGAGCAGGTCAGGGAAAGAAAGGTTAGGTAATGATTCAAGGAAGGTCAGGAAAGGTTATGTTAAGGAACAGGAGGAAATAACAACTCAGAGAAGGTCAGGAATAGTTAGGTTAAACAAGGAATGGTTAGGTCAAAGGTCACGTGAGGGAAGGGGACCTTAGTCCAAGGTAGGTTGGGGTCAGGAAAGGAATATAAGGGTAGGTTAAGTCAGAAAAAACGTTGGGGTTTTATAAAAGAAAAAATTACTTCAAATAAAGTCTAGAAAAGGTAAGTCACTGATAGTCTGGAAGGGTTAGGTCATAGAAGGTCATGCTAGGGAAAGTTAGGTCATGGAAGGTTAGGTCAGTTGTAGAGAAAAATCTCTCCTACAATTCTCCATTATTTCTCAGATTGTTAAATTTCTATAACATTTTTTCACCGCAAAGCATTGATAGAAAATGTTTGTCATTCCTTCTCAAATGTAGAACCAGCTCTGCTTATCTGTCCTATGCTAATGATTGCTAAATTTAGACAGAAAGATTCTATATACAGTACTGTATAACGTTCTACCACTGAGAAGTGTAGAAATTTAGAACAAGATGAAACTGGTCAAGTGGCCATGCTTTTGTTCAGATAGGCCTTTGAAAGTTTCTTGTTGATATAAGTTTGTGGTGGCCTTGTGATAGAACTGGGCGTTTCTCTTGTCCTCAGGATACACAGTTGTTAAACTGTGTTCTTCTGTTTTCATTGAAAATTCAAGGGGAAAAGTATGTAGAAACATGGGGGCATCTCTCGTTCCTAAACATTACGCTGATGAGAGGACCTAGGTTTGACGATTCTTAGTTGAGATAGCATGGTAGAGGCTATTCATTGAAGAGCAATTGCCCCTCTCTTGACATAAGTGCCATTTTATGTTCATGGCAGTTTTATGGGCTGCCCAAGAGCGAGGTGCTGTTGTGGCATAAGGCTAACTTGAACAAAAAAAAAAAGGGAAAACATTGCCTCAGAAACTCATTAATCTATAGTTTTCATGACAGTGTTAAAGCAGAATGGTTTTAATGTAAATGATATTACAAAGTTGCTTGGGAGAAGTTGTTTGTGAACCACGATTTGGGATGCACGTATCTTTTGCTCACTCTCTCTCTATTGGTGTTTGTTCGTAATCAGATCTCCTCCTAGTGTGACTGATGTACCAGTCAGAAGATTTCATACTGTGTCAGCAAAGCTGTACAGTTTCTCATTGTCAAGTGTGACGAAAGATTTGGTTGAGCTTTGAATTTGGCTAGTGAAGAGAAACTGCAGTGGCCAGTGAAAGCTTGGAATGGTTGTCACTGAAAATGAATGTGAGATTGTTTAATGATATGAGAATTGAGCAGTGAATGTCATAACGTATGGAGAATAAAGTTCAAAGCTGTTAATAGTGTCTATTATGTAGCAAACGTGGCATAATAAGAACGGAGATGGCTTGGTCGTATGGAGAGAATGGGTGATTATAAGCCGGCGGAAACTGTGTAAGTCGGAGCGAGTACTATTACATGATACAGGCTTATGTCGCAGTGTGTTGAGTGGCCTGTGGTGACTGCTGTTGGCCCCCGTGTGTAGGTTTTCAACACAAATGTCTCACTTGTGATTCAGCTTTCGAAGTTTGAATTTGGGAGGGACTGTTTACACTGCTATAATGTGAAGCCACCCACTAACATGATAGGGGAATGTTAATGTATGTGTATACATGCAAACTTACACTTCATTATTATATACTTAAACATATACACACACACTTTATTTACTTATATAAACAAACACTATAATATACATACACATATTTATTATATACTTATATACACATACACTTTATTATATACTTATACATACACATACTCTTATACACACACACAGAAGTACACAGCAGGTTTCAGGGGCGCTGAAATACCCTTACCAAGAACCCGTATATATAAATATATATACTTTAACAAGGTATACCCCGTGGTAAGCGTCACGTATAGCTATTGGGAGGGTCGCGAATTTGGGGGTTTATGTTATTAGCCCACTCCCCCCTCCCTCCCCCCCTAAAATCTAGAGGACTGGGACACTTGACTCGAAGGTGTGTGGCTTAGCCTCTCTCTCTCTCTCTCTCTCTCTCTCTCTCTCTCTCTCTCTCTCTCTCTCTCTCTCTCTCTCTCTCTCTCTCTCTCTCTGTATGTTAGTATATATTGCAAAGTTTATATCATATTGGTATTGTCATGTATTCTCTCTCTCTCTCTCTCTCTCTCTCTCTCTCTCTCTCTCTCTCTCTCTCTCTCTCTCTCTCTCTCTCTCTCTCCATGGTGATTCTATTTTGTTTTCCGTATTCACTCCTAATTAGTAAGTGATATTATTATTATTATTATTATTATTATTATTATTATTATTATTATTACAACGCGGGAAACTATTTTAAGAAGCCTTGGTTCTCCGACGGCCTTGCAACTCGGTCGGATGAGTCTCTCTCTCTCTCTCTCTCTCTCTCTCTCTCTCTCTCTCTCTCTCTCTCTCTCTCTCTCTCTCTCTCTCTCTCTCTCTCTCCTACTTTCCATGGCCTCTTGTTAAGAGATAAAGCATTTCCTGTGCGCCCTGTTTACGCCGAAAGTCAAGGGATTCACTTGACGTTGTGTGATGGAGTTTCCAAGATGGCTCCGACAAAAAATAACTTTTTTTTAGGTTTCTGTCAAATTGTTGTGCCGGCTTTGTCTGTCCGTCCGCGCTTTATTCTGTCCGCACTTTTCTGCACTTTTTCTGTCCGCACTTTTTTCCGCACTTTTACTGTCCGCCCTCAGACCTTAGAAACTACTAAGGCTAGAGGGCTGCAAATTGGTAAGTCGATCATCCACCCTCCAGTCATCAAACATACCAAATTGCAGCCCTCTAGCCTCCTCACTAGTCTTTATTTAAGGCTAAAGTTATCCATAATCGTGCATCTGGCAACGCTATAGGCCAGGCCACCACCTGACCGTGGTGAAAGTTTCACGGGGCGCGGCTCATACAGCATCATACCGAGGCCACCGGAAGATAGATCTGTTTTCGGCTGTACAGAAAACTTAAGTTGCCGGCGCATTTATCACTTGTTAATAAGATGTATTTCAACGGAGATCTTTCCTCCATAATAATAATAATAATAATAATTTGAAGGTCAGTAAATTTAATGACCTTGTTTGAGAGTTAAATGGCCGTTCTTCCAGCAGGTTTGTTGTGTAGGAGCAACACCGACCGAGGTCCAGAATGCGATAATGAACGAGGACCTCGTCCTGGTTATCTTTTTGACGGCCAGTGAACCGGACTGGCTTTTTTTTTTTTTTTTTTTTTTTACTGAGGCCATGGAACCGCTGGGAACCAGTTTCTGGTCTGGAGGCGACAGCAACAGCTGTTCAGAGAAGCTGTTTCTGCAACTTAGTTGTTGTTCAGAGAAGGTGTTCCTACAGCTGTTGTTGTTCAGAGAAGGTGTTCTTACAGGTGTTGTTGTTCAGAGAAGGTGTTCTTACAGGTGTTGTTGTTCAGAAAGGGTGTTCCTACAGCTGTTGTTGTTCAGAGAAGGTGTTCTTACAGCTGTTGTTGTTCAGAGAAGGTGTTCCTACAGCTGTTGTTGTTCAGAGAAGCTGTTCTTACAGCTGTTGTTCAGAAAGGGTGTTACTACAGGTGTTGTTGTTCAGACAAGGTGTTCCTACAAGTGTTGTTGTTCAGAAAGGGTGTTCCTACAGGTGTTGTTCAGAAAGGGTGTTCCTACAGGTGTTGTTGTTCAGAAAGGGTGTTCCTACAGGTGTTGTTGTTTAGAAAGGGTGTTCCTACAGGTGTTGTTGTTCAGAAAGGGTGTTCCTACAGGTGTTGTTGTTCAGAAAGGGTGTTCCTACAGCTGTTGTTGTTCAGAGAAGCTGTTTCTACAGCAGCAGTTGTTGTTCAGAGAAGCTGTTCCTACAGCTGTTGTTGTTCAGAAAAGCTGTTCCTGCAGCTGTTGTTGTTCAGAAAAGCTGTTCCTACAGCTGTTGTTGTTCAGAAAAGCTGTCCCTACAGCAGTAGTTCTAGTTCAGAAAAGGTGTCCCCTTTTGCTGATCAAGTTTATCATAATACCACGGCTGTATTTGCTGTTCCTGCTGCTGTTTCAGGCTACTCCCGGCAACAACAGCACCAGGTCGTTGTTTCCCTATCAGCCACTCTCCACATCCGAGTTGTTTCGCGAGGAAATTCGGCTATAACTGCACCTCGTTTGCCCCAAAAGATTACCCAGCGGGACGCCGCGACCTTGGGTGAAAATCGGCATTCCTTCTGCTTCCGCGCAAGCAAGCAGTCACTTTAATTGCATTTAAGAATTCTCGTAGATTTTTACTATATATATTTATCGTAACCGCAAGCAAGGACTTCTTTTAGTCCGAGGTCATGTCCGCTGTACCGAGATGGTCGTTAAAAATTCCTTGCGTCGTTTGTCGTGACGACTTTTGGGTCCGTTTTTGTTTTTTAAAAAATGGGGCTTTGTTGGATCAAAGGAGGACCTATTATTATTCCATTTCGACTGGAAGCTTTTATTTTCCAGGCCACTGCTGCTGGCGGGGTTCTGGAATTCCAGACTCTGGAAGCAAGTGGGAAAGTGAATTTTTTTTGTGTGGTTCCCTCAAGGTCGTTCTTGGGGACCCACATTGATTGTCGGGGTGGGACCGGAATTGGGCGGTTCTTGGGGGTCGTTTTGTATTCTAAACAGAGAGAGAGAGAGAGAGAGAGAGAGAGAGAGAGAGGTCCCCACAAAGGAATTTTTACTTTAAGAAAGTGTGAATTTCCAAAGTATATATATATGTAATATTTATTTATTTATTTATTTATTTATTTATCTGTATATTAAATATATATATATATATATATATATATATATATATATATATATTATATATAATATATTTTATTTATATTTAAATTAAAAAATTAAAAAATACATAAAAGTAGATTATATATATATATATATATATATATATATATATATATATATATATATATATATATATATATATATATATATATATATATATATATATATATATATACACATATACGCATATTTACTTAACCAAGGAGGACACATTAAAATCACCAGCCTTGAGTTAAACGAACCATTTTTTATTATTATTTTCTATTTTAGCAAGAACATAATTCTCATTTCGACGAAGGTTACAAGCCAGCCATCAGAGTAATCATCGCCTCGGCGTGTTCATATGATTCTTCCTCAATTTCTTTTTATTTTTTTATTATTTCCTACTTTCTTGCGGTGGTGGAGTACCAGGCGTTATGACGTCACGGCTGTGTGTATATGTGTAACTTTATATACAGGAGATTTGATGTTAATGTGTATATTTTATACAGTAACTTTGAATTTTGTATCATAGGCGTAGTGCAGTTTGTCATTTTTGTTGAATGTTTCTTATATATCTCTGGGAAGTGCGTTGACCTGTCCATTATAATGACTGCTGTGAGAGAGAGAGAGAGAGAGAGAGAGAGAGAGAGAGAGAGAGAGAGAGAGAGAGAGAGAGAGAGGGTATTTATCAGCCATACGGATCTACAGAATTGCCTATATACAAGTAGTCCGGTTTAGGCAAACTTCTGTAGAAGAAGCTTTGAGCACCAGCTAGCTGCTACCTCTCTCTCTCTCTCTCTCTCTCTCTCTCTCTCTCTCTCTCTCTCTCTCTCTCTCTCTCTTAGGTCTTATTACCAAAATAAAGACCAATGCATCTTTCCCTCCTAATTTTTTTTCTATAATATAACAGCGATGATCGAGTCTTGGGTGAGTCATCTCACGTGACCTTGAAACGCTAAGCGGGAGAGAGGGGTGGGGGGGGAGGGGGGTTTGTGATGCCCGAGGCACGATGCTTCTAAAACAACCAAATATAAATCGCCATTTTTTTATAATGACCCAACTTCCTGCGACGTAAAAGGATTGACCTGGGACGGACAGGTGTCCTGCGGAGCCCTTGGCCCGTAAAGGAACCTCGGGAGCGGATTAGGGCGGCCGGAAAAATCGGATTCCCAAAATGGCGGATCTGATAGGTAACTGTGGCTAGTCTCACTCTCTAGACTGAGCCAAAGAGGTTTGCCAATTGGTGGTGGTGGGCCTCTATTACGTCAGAGAGAGAGAGAGAGAGAGGGAGAGAAAGATAGTGAGAGAAAGAGAGAGAGAGATGGAATAAATAAGGAAAATTAATAAAACATATCGAGTAATAATGATAACGAGATGGACGCAATGACGTCATAGGTCTAACGTGGTAGGCGGTAAAAACTTTCAACTCTCTCTCTCTCTCTCTCTCTCTCTCTCTCTCTCTCTCTCTCTCTCTCTCTCTCTTCTTCCGCATTTTTTTTACGTTAATTTGTTGTTGTTTTGGGATAATTATGACTCATTTGAGTCAGAAGTTAAAAACTTCGTGACGATCGACGAACTTTTGACTCACATTACCGAGAATAATCTGAATCAGCTCTCTCTCTCTCTCTCTCTCTCTCTCTCTCTCTCTCTCTCTCTCTCTCTCAGAGGAGCGTATTCCCTTTAATTAATATTTATTCAGGAAGGCATTTTTTTTTATATATATGGTTATAGCGCCATTTCTGTTACCATTTCCGAAATATAATCGCGAATCATGTTCCCGCCATTTCCGTATATGCGTCATTCTCTCTCTCTCTCTCTCTCTCTCTCTCTCTCTCTCTCTCTCTCATTCTCTTTCTATCTCCGCTTCCTTTTACGCCATTTATTACCAATTCTCGCAATTCTCCTTCGTCATCCTTTACGGAAAATCTGTAACGACTTTCCAGGAAACGTTGGCTGAGTCAGGAAGGAGTCAGGGTGGAGAGTTGCCTCTCGAGCCGTAGACCTATAATACTCGGCTGAGTCATTGAGAAGAGTCTTTTAAGAGTCCTAGATATAGATTTGGCTGAGTCAGTAGATAGTCAACTGTGAGGCTTATATAGACCTACGCTAGGCTGAGTCAGTGTTATAAGATAAGCCTGGCTTAGGCCTGTACTATGCTGAGTCAGTTTGGAGAGGCTTTTGCGAGTCCTAGATCTATAACTCTGCTGAGTCAGTTTAGAGAGTCTCCTGCGAATCCTATAGACCTAAGCTTTGCTGAGTCAGTTTAGAGAGTCTCCTGCGAATCCTATAGACCTAAGCTTTGCTGAGTCAGTTTAGAGAGTCTCCTGCGAATCCTATAGACCTAAGCCTTGCTGAGTCAGTTTAGAGAGTCTCCTGCGAATCCTATAGACCTAAGCTTTGCTGAGTCAGTTTACAGAGTCCACTGCGTGGCTCAGATCTAGATCTATAACTCTGCTGAGTCAGTTATTAATAATAATACCAGATTTTTTATTTTATTTGATGCATAAGGTCAAGTCTCAGAGAGAGAGAGAGAGAGAGAGAGAGAGAGAGAGAGAGAGGACACCATCCATACTCAATCTCTTTCTCATTTACCGAGGTCCGTTTGAGTCATATTGACAGCTGCGGCATTTACGCGCGCGCTCACGCACGCACGCACACACACACACAGATTCGCGCGCGTTCTTCTTCTTCTTTAAAAGAGAGAGAGAGAGAGAGAGAGAGAGAGAGAGAGAGAGATTGGCTTAGCTGTGGGTCATACTACCAAGATGTTAGGAAACCTCTTAACGTCAGATTTAGTGAGTCAGTATATTGCAACTTCGTGTGTGTCATATCTTGGTAACTCTCTCTCTCTCTCTCTCTCTCTCTCTCTCTCTCTCTCTCTCTCTCTCTCTCTCTCTCTCTCTCATTTTAGCTCTAATTTGAATTAACTTAATAAACTCAGATAATATTTAATGGTGGAGATGGATTGGCCAGGTCCTTCTAGAACTATATCAGCCCTAGAGACTGGAGATTGTGGAAGATTGGTGGAGCCATTTTAGAGTTGTGGAAGATAACAATGTTATTGTTGAATTTTCATAACAATGTTATTGTTGGCCATTTTTTTTGTTGCAAAATCCTGTATTCTATAAATTTCTTTATCTATATTATCTGTTATATATAGGTTCTGTTACTTTAAACTATTACTACATAGAACCTTCTGACTTCTATATAAGTCTATGTATGTATAGGTCAAGTTTCTATAAACTATAACAGAGATATCTATTTGTCCCTCCGTCCGCACTTTTTCTGTCCGAAATTTGAAAACCACTGAGGCTAGAGGGCTTTCCAAAATCATACCAAATTGCAGTATTCTATAAATTTCTTTATCATAATGTTATCTTTATATATTTCTGTATTCCAATTCCAATTCCAGAAAGTGGTTTGGATAATTTGGGAGAATTGCCTCAGAAAAAAAGGGCAGGGTAGAGGGTCAAAGGTCAGATATTCAGAGATCTGGAAGTTCCAGTCGATTTGGGCTATAGGTCACAAGAGAAGGATAATGGGGTCAGTGCAGAGGTCAAGAAAGTCATGGAAAAAGGTCATAGAATTCCAGAAAATCCTGGAAAAGTTTCAGAAAATTATGGAAAATTCAGAAAACCATAAAAATCCAGAAATTTAAAAGCAAAATTTATACATTTTTTTATTATAATTTAATATTATAATAAAAAATTGATAAATTTATATAAATCACTTAAATTGAATTTTTAATTATAAAGTTGTTTAAAGGTCCCTCTGTCATGAACTTTTTTCTGTAACGAGACTCAGATACAGACAGTGTCTGTTATTTAACAGACTTTGCTACTTATCAGGGAGCCACGTTACCTAACAGACTTTGCTACTTATCAGGGAGCCATTTTACTTAACAGACTTTGCAGGGAGCCATTTTACTTAACAGACTTTGCTACTTATCAGGGAGCCATTTTACTTAACAGACTTTGCAGGGAGCCATTTTACTTAACAGACTTTGCAGGAGCCATTTTACTTTAACAGACTTTGGTATTTTGTTGGTCATCCACGTTACCTCCACTCATCAACCATTTTACTTAACAGACTTTGCAGCCATTTTATTTTAACAGCCTACTTATCAGGAGCCACGTTACTTAACAGACTTTTCATTCAAAGTTTAACAGACTTTATCCATAATCGTTACCTAACAGACGTCTGGCAGCAGACTTTGCACTTTGAATGACCTTATCAGGCACGTTTGACTTTCTACTTATCAGGAGCCACGTTTAATTCCAATTCCAATTCCAGAAAGTGGTTTTAACAGACTTTAATTTCAGGAGGTTACCTAACAGAGCTACTTATCAGGAACGTTGCCTAACAGACTTTAACTTAAAAAACAGACTTTGCAGGAGCCATTTTACTTAACAGACTTTTTACTTATCAGGAAGGTCAGAAAAGGTCAGATATTCAGAGATCTGGAAGTTCCAGTCGATTTGGACTATAGGTCACAAGAGCAGGATAATGGGGTAACAGACTTTGTGCAGAGCCACGTTCAAAAGAGTCATGGAAAAAGACGTTTAACAGACTTTGCTACTTATCAGAAAGCCACGTTACCTAACAATCAGGAGCCACGTTACTTAACAGACTTTCCAGAAAATCCTGGCTACTTAAAGGGTCACAGGAATCCAGAAAATTATGGAAGGTCATAGAATTCCAGAAAACCATAAAAATCCAGAAATTTAAAAGCTAAATTATTACAATTTTTTCTTATAGACTTTTTAATATAATAAAAATTTGATAAACGTTTATATAAATCACTTAAATTGAATTTTTAATTATAAAGTAAAGGTCAGTTTAAAGACTTTCACTTATCAAGGTCATGAACAGACTTTTGTGTGGAATTGCTAACAGACTTTGCTACTTATCAGAAACCACGTTACCTAACAGACTTGCTACTTATCAGGAGCCACGCCACAGACTTTGCTACTTATCAGAAAGCCACGTTTACCTAGAGACTTTCACTTATCAGGAGCCACGTTTTTACTTTATCAGGAGCCACGATACAGACTTTGCTACTTATCAGGGAGCCACGTTACTTAACAGTGTCTGTTATTTAACAGACTTTGCTACTTATCAGGGAGTCATGTTAATTAACAGACTTTGCTATTTATTAGGGAGTCATGTTACTTAAGACTTTTCTACTTATCAGAAAGCCACGTTACTTAACAGACTTTGCTACTTATCAGAAAGCCACGTTACTTAACAGACTTTGCTACTTATCAGAAAGCCACGTTACCTAACAGACTTTGCTACTTATCAGGGAGCCACGTTACCTAACAGACTTTGCTACTTATCAGGGAGCCACGTTACCTAACAGACTTTGCTACTTATCAGGGAGCCAGGAGCTTGAAAGATGTGACAGAATAAATTCTAACATAGATTTTAACCTATTTAACCGTAAGGTACCTCTAACGCTTTAACAGTTGTCTTATAATACTTATTAAGGTTCCAGTCTTCTATTTCTGCTTATGGTGTGCGCGTATATGGCCTCTAAACCCCGGCCACACACTCAGGCATCTGTTAGCACAGACACACACCACAAACATGGATACGAAAACACCAAGAATAAAAAATTGTCATTATCTTCTGTATTCCGCAGGACGCTGTCTTATCACCTCTCCTGTTTCCGTCCTTTGTGTACATATGGGGAGGGGGGGATTCCCATATCTCTCTCTCTCTCTCTCTCTCTCTCTCTCTCTCTCTCTCTCTCTCTCTCTCTCTCTCTCTCTCTCTCCTTCGCCTGATAAACTGTTGTGGGTGTGTTGAGAATTCAAGTTTAGTTGTGCTGTCTAGTGTTTGAATATTCAAGGTTATTTCTGCTGGGAATGTTTGAATATTCAAGGTTATTTCTGCTGGGAATGTTTGAATATTCAAGCTTACTTGTGCTGAGAATGTTTGAATATTCAAGCTTATTTCTGCTGGGAATGTTTGAATATTCAAGCTTAGGTCATCTGTGAATGTTTGAGAATTCAAGCTCACTTCTGCTGTCAGTGTCTGAATATTCAAGGTTATTTCTGCTGGGAATGTTTGAATATTCAAGCTTAGGTCATCTGTGAATGTTTGATTTCTGCTGGGAATGTTTCAAGCTCTGAGAATGTTTAAATATTCAAGCTTATTTCTGTGACTGCGTGAGTTCAAATTTAGATCAGCCTGAATGTTTGTTGAATATTTCTGCTGGGAATGTTTGAATATTCAAGGTTATTTCTGCTGGGAATGTTTGAATATTCAAGGTTATATGTTTGAATATCAGTTATTTCTGCTGGAATGTTTGAATATTCAAGGTTATTTCTGCTGGAATGTTTGAAATTCAAACTGGGAATGTTAGAATATCAGGTTATTTCCTGGGAATGTTTGAATACGGTTGAAATGTTTAAATAGCTTATTTCTGCTGTGAATGTTTGAATATTCAAGCTTATTTCTGCTGTGAATGTTTGAATATTCATCAAGCTTATATCAGCTGTGAATTGAGAATCTATCGTATAAACGGTTGAAAAAGTTCAATCTGCTGTGAATGTTTGAAGATCCGGCATATATCGTATAAACTTGGTTGAAAAGTTCAAGCATTCAAGCTTAGGTTTGTTACAAACGTTTGGGAGATTTGAAGCTGATTTCCGTCGAGTGCCCATTGCATGTATTTTCAAACGTGTCCTGTTCCAGTGGTCGTTTCCGGGCCTTTTGGGCATCCGTTTCCGCCTTAGGGAGGTTGCATCATATTTTGAAATGTATAAATATATATAATCTTAATTTGTATATATATGAGATATATATATTGTTACGCCATTGACCCAATTATTGGATAAGTACTTGGCTCTAGTGGGTCACTGTCTATGCAAGAAGGTCATGGGGCCAGCACCCGCACCCCAAAATAGTCTCGCTCCCCAGGATGTTGTTATTGAATGCGAATTTACAGAGGTATCGATTCTCTCTCTCTCTCTCTCTCTTTCTCTCTTCAAAGGTTTCCAACCCGAAGGAACTTTTGCACTGGAAAGGTCGCCTCTCGCTCAGGGCTTTGTCGTTTGCAAAGGGGATGTGCTGTACGGTTTGCTGGACACATTTCTATTGTTTTTTATATATAATTTATAGTTTTATATATTTTCTTTGCTTATTAATTCAAGTTAACCCTTTCAGCCACTATACGTGACATAAGTTGCCATTTTTGCCGCGATGCTCATTTGTCTGCTGTTAAAATTTAAATTTAATGGTCGTTATAGTCTTGTCTAAGGCCATTTTAAGTTTTCTAATTTTTTTTTTATTTTTGGAGACAAACATCATTATTTTTATCATTTATCTGATGTACAGAACGTTTTCCCGTCAGGTGGGATGTGGCAACTTCCTACGGTCTGGGCAGTTGCCAGCAACTGCCGTTTGCATAATCTTAAATACATTTTTGGGGCTGTTGAATCTTAGTTGTTTTCCATTTCATATATATATAAAATTCTCAAAAAATAGAATAAAATTAAAGTAAGGTAAGAATTAAAACCACCGCTTCTATATTTCATAAAAATCCATATTTAATGAAACTTAAAACTAAATAATCCTGTATAAATAGAATTCGTTTTACTCCATTTCATTCAACGTACCAAAGCTAGACTAGTTTTGTGTTAAGACATGATAACATTTTCTTCTTCATAATTCTTCCTTAATTATGTTTTTTTAATTTTTTATACATTTTTATACATTCATTCAGCTGTTTTTAATTTTTTTTTTATACATTTTTATACATTCAATCAGTGCATCGGTTGTTCCCCAACAAAATGGTAGATTTTTTACAAGATTCTTCTTGAATTTTTCATAATGTTTTGCATAACTGTTTGTGTAATGTTTCACAAACATGTATATGTATAATATCTGTGTTTGTACACTGGTAGATTCTGTTACAATATTTTTAATGAATTTTTTCTCAATATTATACATATTTGTTTGTGATTTTCACAAACAGGTATGTGAATTTTTCACAATATTTGACATATTTGTTTGTGTAATATTTATATATAAACATATATATATATATATATATATATATATATATATATATATATATATATATATATATATATATATATATATATATATTTGTGTACTAGTAGATTCTATTACAATATTTTTAATGAATTTTTTCACAATATTATACATAACTTTGTGTAATTTTCACAAACACTGGTATGTGTATTATCTGTTTGTGTAATTGTTGACAGACACGTGTATAATTTCTAACTAAGTGTACCTATTCACAAACACAGGCATGTATAATATCTATGTGTATTTGTTGGCAAATATAGGTGTAGATATATATATATATATATATATATATATATATATATATATATATATATATATATATATATATATATATATATATATATATGTTCACAAACACGTGTATATGTATGTGTACTGTTTCACATACAGTGATTTGATTATAATGGGGTGGATGAAAAAAAAGTATTGCCTAATCAGTACCTTAATTTATATATATATATATATATATATATATATATATATATATATATATATATATATATATATATATATATGTATATCTTTGGGAAGGATTTGAAAAAATGCCCTTTTATGTGACCTTGAAACTCAATTTGAAACCATTCATAATCAGCTGTTTTGTTTTTGAGTTGGAAACACTTCTTGACACTTTTTTGTGTTGCGTTAGAAATTTTGGCTTGACTTAAAATATCAATTCAAAATTTACCTTTCTGGTGTATTTTTGGTATCAAAGCCAGGCACATCTAATGATTATCGATTCAAAACACTTCATCGTAAGTAGGAACACTTTCCTCCCTGTTTATAAAAGTGCTCGCGCAACTTTAGTGGCCCAGAACTCGACCAACAGCGAATTAACACTTTAAACCACTTATCAGAACACTTAAAGTGTATCTAAGTGCCCAAGAACTGATGTACAGCTTTCAAAACGAATGGTGTTTTTCACGTCACTTTCTATTGGGGAGACTCGCGACGCCAGTTTGTTTCATGCTATCAAAAGCAGGCCCTGTGATTCACATTTACACATTCACACAATCTTAATTGTAAAAAGTGTAAGGCAAAGTGTGTCCTTAAGGTGTACATATTTGTCAACAACACTGGTAAAGGGAATTGTGTGGGCGAGAGATTTGGGCAGACGAGATATTGTAATAATTCTTGTGTGGATATTTATATCATTATCTAGATTTTTGCTGTATATTTTTTTTTCCATACAATATTGTCTTCTAATGGTTTATAATTCTCTGGATTTCACTATATCAAAAATTCTTTTTTATAATTTTGTGAAGATTTTATGGAATTTTTAAAAAAATTCCGGATTTCACATTTTTGCACAAAAAATCTTGTGTAATTTTGCTAGTAAACTTTCTGGAATTTTTAGTTAATCCCGAATTTCACATTTTTCAGGAATTTTTTGTCAGTTCAGGATTTCACATTTTTGCACAAAAAATCTTGTGTAATTTTGCTATTAAACTTTCAGGAATTTTTGTAAATTCTGGGTTTCACATTTTTGCACAAAAATTCTCGTATAATGTTGTTATTCAACTTTCTGGAATTTTTATAAATTCCGGAATTCACAATTTACACAAGAAAAATTCTCATAATTTTGCTGTGAAAACTTTCCTAAATTCCGGATTTCACATTTTCAAAAAAAATCCTGTTATAATTTTGCTATTAAAATTTCTTGAATTTTTTTGTAAATTCCGGATTTCACAATTTACACAAAATTCTCATGTAATGTGCTATAAATACCGATTTTTTATTTATATAAATTCCAGACTTCACAATTCACGAAAAAAAATTCGCGTATCATTTTGCTTTGTAGAAATCAACCTCTCAGTCAATAATTAGTTCAATTTGCTTCTTAAATTTAATAATTTTCATAATTCACCAACTTAAAAATTAGATTTTTAAGCCAATTACGAACCCAGGCCTCTATTTAATAGAGAACCATTTTCAAAAAATAATTCCTTGACCCAAATTATCAATAATTACCTAATTATTTAAATTATCTCAATTACCTCGCCACACCTTCAAAAGCAACATTGAATTTTTCCGAAAAAGTGACGTCACTTTTTGGAAAAAAGTCAAAATAAAAAAAAAAATAAAAATAAAAAAAATTTGGGTGGGTGGGCCAACTATACCTTTCACAATCATCACTGTAAGAGCACCATACATCCTCTATACATATAGTGTCGTCGTTTGGGTTACGTGTTAAAACAATTAATGACTAAATACTATTATTATTATTATTATTATTACTTTTATTATTATTTATTACTATTATTAATTATTATTATTACTGACTTAGGACAGAGAAAAACATTTGAACATCATAGGTGTATAAAATTAAGGAGAAACAACGTTTTTAAGGAGAAACAACGTATTTTTTTTAAAGGAAACATATTTTTTGTGTGATGAAGTTTTGATTTTAAAAAATTTTTTTGAAAATAGAAAAAAAAATATTTTTAAAAAATACAAGTAGTACAGGGACATACGTGGAAAAAGAGTGCATAGCGGTATCACTATATAATATACACGTAAACGTACGTGGCGTACGTTGACGCATACGCTGGAAATAGAATTATAAGTATGTATATATATATATTTATATATATGATGAAAAAGGCGGTTTCCGAAGGCATACAAGTTTGCTTGTGATGAGAAATGGTCGAGGCTTTTAACAAAAATAAAAATAAGTGTCAGGAGTTCTTCTTCTTCTTCTTCTTCTTCTTCTTCTTCTTCTTCTTCACGAGACGATGAAAGCACCCACTCTGAGCAGACGGACGACGCTGCAGAAGGAGTCCTCCTCCTTCTACTTCTTCCTCTTCTTCTTCCGATTCTCACAGGGACACCAACTTCGGAGGAACGGAATCGGGAGAGGAGAGGTCCGACGAGGAAGACCTCTGCTGGGAACCGCAGTTCCCGGAGGAGGAAGAGACGGACGAGGACGACGACGTCGTGGAGGACGGCACCGTCACCACCGGCGTCGTCAGGGGCGTGAGCCCCGTGTGGAAGGGCGTCAGCGCCGTCGAGCCGCTGGTGACGGGCGTCAGCCCCGTGCCCCCCTCCATCATGGACTCGAAGTTCAGCCCGCGCAGGCCGGCGGAGGGCGTCTCGATGGGCACGCCCAAGTCGGCCACGCTCGGGGTCCTCAGCGCCACGGGCGCGACGGCCAGGCTCGTGGGTCTCCTTGGTCTCGGGGCGGGGGCGGGGCGGCTTCAGGCTTCGACGCGGGAACCATCTCCTCGTCGTCCTCCAACGGCTCCTCCTTGACGATGACTTCCTCCGCCTTCAGCGCCGCCGTCAGGATCTTCTTGCTGGGGGGCGGCGGCGGCGGCGGCGCCGCCGCCTGCTGGAGGTGGTGGTGGTGTTGGTGGTGATGCTGCTGATGCGCCGTGGAGGACGAGGTGATGGTCGTGGGCGCCGCCGTGGTCAGGACGGCGGAGCCCGAGGTAGTCGGGGCGGACGAAGAGTTGTTCTGGAAGCGCCTGCGACAGACGGCCTTGTGCGTGGCCAGGAGGAACTCCAGCTCGTCCCTCTGCTGCTGCAGGAGCTGGATCTCCTGCTGGAGCCCCGACTTCTTGCCCTCGAGTTCGTCTGTCTCGTCCTGGAGCATGTTCGTCTGGTCCAGGCGTCGCTTTCGGCATCGGGCGGCAGCCAGCTTGTTCCTTTCCCGTCGGAGGCTCCGTTTCTCCTCCTCCTCGATGCTTAGCTGTGGGGGGAGGCCAGAGGAAAGGGCTGTCGTGAGAATGTCGAGAGAAAGGCACAACAAAATACGAACTAATAATAATAATAAGAAGAAGAAGAAGAAGAAGAATATACAAGGAACAAGAGAGAAGGAACCACGGTCATCAAAGTGTAAACAAAAAGAGAAACACAAAACAAAGAAGAAGAAGAAAAAAAGGCACAAGAACAAAAACAGAGAAACACAAAGAAGAAGAAGAAGCAGGAGAGAATGAATAAAAGAGGAACAAGGCGAGAAAAGAGGAATGTCTGACAACTCATTGAGACGATTAGAGCCCTTAAAGTCAACCTGATGAATTGATGAGCGCTGATTAACCTGCCCCAATATCATAACAGTCGAATCATTATGTTACATCAACACCAACTTCGCTTGACGCTGTACAAAGCTACTGTCAGTTCAGGCTGTGCAGAATCACATCTATCTATCTATCTCTCTCTCTATCTATCTACAGGACCTTCATTCCTCACACCTTTGGACTGTGGAACAGCCTCCCTACAGAGGATGTCGTGCGGGTGGAACTTCTCCAGAAGTTCAAGCGGAGATGCGTTGCATTACTACCCCTTAATGCTATTCTGCTTGCATTTTAGTACATTTTCATCTGTTTATTAATGTATTTGTTTTTTTTTTCTTTTTTAATAAGTGGGATTTCTTCTTTGTGCATTTCCCTATACTTCCTCCTACTTCTTCCTGATGAACACCTTAATATTCTTTGGAAGCTTCAATTTCAAGTCAGTGGCCCCTATGGTGGGCTTGTTCCATATGAATAGGGTTCATCTTCTGAATAATAATAATAATAATAATAATATTTATACAAAAGAAGAGGCGTAGCTTTCTCGATCATAATTAAGGTTCCTCAAGCTATACTTTGCTCAATGCCACACAAAATATACACATCCATCCATACATACATACACATCCATACACAAACATTGAACAGAACCTCACTCCACGCCAATGAATGCAAGATGTAACTACAAAACCCATTTTGATTTCCAAGGATTTATAGACTATGAAACCTCGACATTCACGCACAGACCATTCGTAGGAATATAGAAGAATATCAGACGAACGCAAAACATCCCGTAGAAGAATAAGTTACTATAGAACTTAAGAGGGATTTGAGAATATCCTGATTTTAATATAACAAATCTTTGAGACCTTACTGTCAGAGAGAGAGAGAGTCAGTCAGTCAGTCAGTCCGGGGAGGCGGGCAAAAGGCACACGAGAGAGAGAGAGAGAGAGAGAGAGAGAGAGAGGCTACGATGATGAGGAGGAGGAGGAGGGGGAGGATGAGTCACGGTCTCATCATGACTCATGATCTATGAATCAACCTCTCTCTCTCTCTCTCTCTCTCTCTCTCTCTCTCTCTCTCTCTCTCTCTTCTAACATAAGGTTCCTGGACGTACAGCAATGCCCCCCGTCTCTCCGACACACAGAGAGAGAGAGAGAGAGAGAGAGAGAGAGAGAGAGAGAGAGAGAGCACCCTTTACACACTAAACCAACTACTGGCAAATTCATCTGCATATGCCCCCTACCCACCCACCTCTCTCTCTCTCTCTCTCTCTCTCTCTCTCTCTCTCTCTCTCTCTCTCTCTCTCAACTAACTGCTCCCTTCAACAAGTGTGGGAGAGAGAGAGAGAGACGACACAAAAGAATGATAATTGCCAAAACTAATTAAATTAAGAGTGAAATAACGACAAACAAACATCGGGGCATGTCAGATGCATAACTAACCAGAGGGCCCCTGGTTTGAGTGCACGTGCACCGAGCGGTAACAAAGGTCTCTCTCTCTCTCTCTCTCTCTTACCCATACGCACTTCAATCGTCACATGGCACACGCTATAAAAATTCTCTCTCTCTCTCTCTCTCTCTCTCTCTCCAATCACATGACAAAACGAAACAACAAAACCCTAAATAAAAAAAAATAAAAACTGCCCTCTTTGGGGCACCGGATGTAGACGTGGCAACGCTGTAAAAACTCCCCTTACAGATCTGGCAACGTGGCCGATGTTGACCATCTGAAGACCGCACGAAACGTAAATAAAAATAAAGGAAAAAAAAAAAAAGAAGTCACATCCCGCCAATGACTTACTATGGAACCCTATAATTAATTCTTGGCTTTGTCAGCTAGCTTTAAACGACATGATTTGTATTCTTTGTGTATAGAGCAATTGCTCTAGATAGATAGATATATAGACATCTATATGTGTATAGGATTATATATATATTATATATACATACATAGACATCTATATGTGTATAAGTATATATATATATATATTATATATACATATCTTTATACACATACAGGAATATCTTCGTATCTCTCTCTCTCTCTCTCTCTCTCTCTCTCTCTCTCTCTCTCTCTCTCTCTCTCTCTCTCTCTCTCTCTCTCTCCAGATACGCCTATCTAAGCCTACTTTATCAACATTACAAAACAAAGGCGTCTACATTCTGACTGGTCTGATGACCAGCGTTTAATGATGCAACAGGTGTCTCTGTGAATCACTGACATATAAATAGACCCTGGATATGCATACGCAGAAGCCCCATTAATTAAAAATTAAAAAACAAAAAAAATAGTCGTTGGGGTCCTGTTATAATTGAACAAAAGGCCCAAAAGTGCCCCCCCCCCAATTGTTCTTGACAGAAGAAGAAGAATCGTCTGTGTGATTCATGCTTTGTTTTGAAGTGGCGCGTGTTTAAATCTACCCCCCTGTCTATCTCCTATGTGTGTGTATGTATACACAAGGCAAGACGACACCCATACACGCATAAACACACCCTACAAATCTCTGGGTCCCTAAACAGACCCGATCATGGTGACGGAGCAGAGATTACGCACATTAAATCCCGTGACAGACGTCATCCCTGTATGAGTAAAGCCTGGGGTTTTGACACCGACCTCCTTTTGAGAGAGAGAGAGAGAGAGAGAGAGAGAGAGAGAGAGAGAGAGAGAGACCTCAGGTCAATCACACGGGAAGCAGGAGGAGGTGGCACGACTCGACCTAATCTCTTGAAAAGTAAAAAAACAACAAAATCCATCACCTGCATTATACTCGACTCTGTTGGGGCACAACTAGGTGAGGTAAAGGGGGCGTGGGGCTAGCAACCCCATCCCAAAAGACCTGAAGGGAAGGGGAAGGCACCCTGAGGGACCCCCAAGGCACCCCAACCTTCCCTGGGGGACGTATTTTAGGGGGGACAATGAAAACGAAGACGCAATGTTTTGTTGAACTGACCTTCTCATCTTTGACAGGTCTTCTTCCTCCCATTCTTCTGCTGGGGAGCTGTTGCTGTTGCTGCTGCTGGTGGTGGTGGATCTGTGAGGGCATGGCCAGAGCGGAGGCCGTGGTCGAGGTGAAGGTGGTGGTGGGCGGCTGACGGGCGTGCAACGCCCCTGGAGACGTTGAAGGCGAAGATGTGACAGAGGACGTGTGTGGGATCTGCGTCAGCGTTCCCCCGCCCCAACACTTGCTGTCCACCGACACGTAAGTACTACCTGAAGGGGAGGGGAGAGAGAGAAGACGTCTGTGTGAGTTGAGTAAATTTAAGAGGATCTAAAGGCTCCTGCAGGAGGAAGAATCCTTCAGGAGATGGAAAACTCCTCCAGGAAAGCTTCTGAAGGAGAGGTGGTCTCTTTTCTTTCAAGGGGAGAGGAGGGACGTCCAGCGTCCTTCAGGTAATTGGAGAGAGAGAGAGAGAGAGAGAGAGAGAGAGAGAGAGAGAGAGAGCTTTTCAAGATTATATTAAAAAGCTGACAGGTTACACAAATTTAAAGGGGAATCATAAATGGACTTTCATGTCAGTGACTGATAGTTTGACAGTCCTTTGACAAATCTTATCAATGATATCATCAGTAAAAGGCTCAACAATTACATTTTAATAAAAAAAAACTGAACCATTTTCATTCGGTACAAGGCTAAATTTAATTTCAGCATGAGGCTACATAATTTAGTACAAGGCTGGACACTTTAAACTTAGTACAAGGTTGAACAATTTCATTAGATGCCTGAAAAATTTAAAAGTACTGCAAGGGTAAATGTTAATTCAGAGGGCAAGAACCTCACCTTGGGGGAGGACCTATCAATTTAAATTGGATACAAGGCTGAATAATTTACACCCAGGGGATAAGAATCGCCCTCTGGGGACGACGTATCAATTTATGTTCAGTACGAGGCTGAACAATTTACATTCAGGGGACAAGAACCTCCCCCTGTGGGACGGCCTAAATATTTATATTCAGGGGACAAAAACCTACCCCTGGGGGACGACCTATCAATTTAAATTCAGTGCAAGGCTGAAAAATAATTTTTGGCACAAGCTGAACAATTTATAAACAATTCAAACTTGGCACCAGATCGAACAGTTAACTTAGTACCAGGCTGAATTTAAATTCAGTACAAGGCTGAACAACTTAAAACTAGTACAAGTCTGCACAATTTAATACGATTTATATTCAGTACTAGGCTGAACAGTTAATTCAGTACAAGGCTGAACAATTGAAATTCAGCGTACAAGAACCTCACCCTGTGGGATGACCTATCAATCTAGATTCAGTATAGGGGAGACAAGATTCTCCCCTTGTGGGGCGACCTATCAATTTATATTCAGGGGACTACCACCTCCCCATGTGGGACGACCTATCAAATTAGATTCAGTGCTAAGTTGAAGAATTTAAATTCAGTACAGGGGACAAGAATCTCGCCCTGGGGGACTTCCTATCAATTTAGATTTCATTACAAGGCTGAACAATTTAAGTCAGGGGACAAGAGTCTCCCCCTGTGGGACGACCTATCAAATTAGATTCAGTACAAAGTTGAAGAATTTAAATTCAGTACAGGGGACAAGAATCTCGCCCTGGGGGACTTCCTATCAATTTAGATTTCATGACAAGGCTGAACAACTGAAATTCAAGGATTCAGTACAAAGTTGAAGGACCTCGCCCTGTGGGACGACCTATCAAATTAGATTCAGTACAAAGTTGAAGAATTTTTTACAGGGGACAAGAATTCAGTATTTCATGACAAGGGGACAAGGACCTCCCCCTGTGGGTGAAGGAGAACGACCTACCTCCGTTAGGCTGGACGAGGGGTGGCACAAACCCCGCCTGGTTGGAATGATTTTCGGGCGCGGGTAGGGTCTCGAGTTCCAGAAAGGTCTGCTCTATGTTCCTGAGTGTTGTGGGCGTCAGGGTGGGCGTAGTGCGGGTGGGGACGCCGCTGTGTACGCCCTCGAGGCTGTTCAGCTGTGAGAAAGAGAGAGAGAAAGAGTGAGAGTGAGATTAGGAAGTCTAATCATCAGATAGAGTTACCTATCTTATCGTCCCTAGAGTGGGGGCTAAATACGTACTTTGCTCCCGTAAACGAACGACATTGGCTGAGAGAGAGAGAGAGAGAGAGAGAGAGAGAGAGAGAGAGAGAGAGAGAGAGAGAGAGAGAGAGAGAGAGAGAGAACAATTAAAAATAAAATAATTCTGGCACAAAAAGGAGCAAGGGACAATTGTGTGTGTTTGTTTGTGTGTAAGTATGACGTCACGACAGGGGCACAGCTAGAATTAGACCGGGCCAAAAATAGTGGGCCACTCATCGCCCAAGACCTTGTATGTGTGTGTGTGTGTTTATATATACTGTGTATGTATGTGTGTATATATTTATTTATTTATATATATATTAATATTTTTACATAAACACCGACATATTGCAGAGAGAGAGAGAGAGAGAGAGAGAGAGAGAGAGAGAGAGAAATTTCACTCTCGCTTCAAAGAGAGTTTTTAAACCACAAGATCGATCTGTACGGAGGGGAGCAATCTACGTCCCATTTTGTAGAAGACCCAGAGTGGTCTGCTGACCTGATCTTGAATTCATGTGAATTGCGTACGTGGATATTAACTAAAAGCTGTGGGTCGCAGTTAAAGAGAGAGAGAGAGAGAGAGAGAGAGAGAGAGAGAAGAATGTAGGGTGAGGAAGGAAGAGAGAGAGAGAGAGAGGAGAGGAAGTAGTGATTATGAAGTGAAAAATGTTGTCCCTTACTGTTCGGCAAGACAGTGCCACGGTGCCGTGTGGCACTGATATAAACACGTGCGCTGTGCAGGCATCCTAGTGATTGGGACACACCTCGCTTATTTAAACGATTTCGCCCTGAAGTCGCACGGACACACACACACACACACACACACATACACATACATACACACACATACCTACCTTGGAACAATCTCAGTTCCTTTGCAGTTATCTGACGGGGAATATTTCTTACTGACATTTTCCCTCAGCTAAAAAAAAAAGCCCATATCTAATACTAGATACGTATTATGCACAATTACCAATTGCCTTTGCTTTACTCCCACAAAACAGACACACAAACAGACAGGATTCCACAGACGAGGACACAAACCCTACTTGCGAATCACAAAGGGACAAAAAAATGTCAAATTTAACCAAAAAACGTTAAAATTGACAAAAACATACTGACTGGCCCCATTAACACCTCATTAACATAGCGACACGTTGGTTAATCAGTCATTCCATGTATCAGGGGTTTTGTGTGTATGAGAGAGAGAGAGAGAGAGAGAGAGAGAGAGAGAGAGAGAGAGAGAGAGAGAGAGAGAGAGAGAGAAACGCCAGTTCAGTCCCACTAACAGAACTGAATGATTCATAAGCGAGTCTAGCTAGTTCTACAGAGAATAAGATCCTTTTCCACGAACGAACCAAACTGGATATTGGGCAGGTAACAGTGAGACAGGAGGAAGCTAACACACTGTCTGAGAGAGAGAGAGAGAGAGAGAGAGAGAGAGAGAGAGAGAGAGAGAGAGAGAGAGAGAGAGAGAGAGAGAGAGAGGTAATCGCCCATATTACATCATATACTTAGGGCAAAACCTGTACACTGATTCAGTTATGTGTATATGTATATATATATATATATATATATATATATATATATATATATATATATATATATATATATATATATATATAACTTGCAGTTTAATTCTACCATCACCAACAAACATTGCATCAAAACAGCAAGCATACAAATCTCTACAGTCCTTTTTTTGCCCCATTCTCAAAATATTCCAGTGTGCTTTTCTTCAGACACACACACACACACACACAACTAGAACCTATTCTTACTTTTACATCAAACCAGTCACTCACTCACACCTGTATATAAGGCCCCATTCTTCAATTCCAACTTTCTGCAAGTTTATGTATGGATCATATATAACTTTTCTCATTTATTTTTACAATTTTTCACACAAATGTTTTCCATAACAATGCAACAAGTGACCAACGGGCCTTTAGAATGACTAAATCACACTGTTCTTTTCTGTTGGACCTGTTATCAGTTTAACCGTTTCAATCGCAAAAATGGTTTTATTACTTCCATAATTCGTACACTCGCTTCGTCACTTTCCGTTACACAAAGTTCAAGTTGTGAAATTCACAAGAATCATGTTGTGGATTCAAATATTAAGCCCAAGAGATGCATTAGAATTTAATATATATATATATATATACATATATCTGTGAATTGATTAAGGTACCTGGCAATTGAATGACTACAGTGGGGGTACAAATAATCAACTCACAAATTCTTTCACAGGTAAATCCATTACAAAAAAGTATATTGAAATTATTATATAGGCCTACATATTCACCTGAGGATGTTGCTGGTGTAATTGGTAATGAGAAATATGTTGTTGCAAGTTTTGCTGATAATGATACGGTAGATGTTGTTGTTGTTGTTGCTGATGTCCCTGCTGTTGTTGTTGTTGTTGGTAAGGGTATTGTAGCTGCTGCTGTTGTTGTGGGGGGTTGTGGGGGGTGCTGTGGTGGTGGTCTCCCCCTGGGGGATAGTGGGACTGGTGGTGGTGGTCGGGGGGTGACGGGTTAGGGTAAGGTAAATGCCACGAAGTCATTTTCATACATTATTGGTTGTGGTGGGGTTGTGAGGGGGTTGTAGAATGGTTGCGCGGTTGTTTTGGGGGGGTGGGTTGTAATGTAAACTCGGGTAGGTCACGGGATTAAGTCTTATTTTTCCAGATCGTGTTTGGTTTGTGACCAAGAAATTTCTTCCTGGTGGGGTTGTGATTGGGTTGTAGAATGATTACGCGGTTGTTTTGGGGTTGTAACACAACACGAGTAAGTCACAGGAATAAGTCCTCTTATGATTTTCAAACCAGTTTTTCGTTTACTAACAAAAAACAATTTTTTTTCTGTTGGTCGTATAATGATTCCGCGGTTGTTGGGGGGTTGTATTATGTTGTAGAATGACTGCGCGGTTGTTGGGGGTTGTAACAACACGAGTAAGTCACAAGAATAAGTCTTATTATTTTCAAAATAGTAACAAGAAACAATTTTTCCCGTTGGGTTTGTGATGGGGGTTATAGAATGATTGCGCGGTTGTCGACGGGTTATAATATAACTGAGTAGATCACAGGTTGTGGGTACTAGTTTAGTTATACGTTTAAAGTCTTCTGTATTTTCAAAATCGTGTTTTATTTCGTTTGGTAACAAGAAAAGAATCTTCCTCTCTCAATTCTTTATCAAGTCAATCGGTTATCAAGTGTATAAAAATATTAAAAAGGTTTTTTTTCGAATCGCTTTACAAAAATACTATCACTATGGCGGAATCCTCTATTTCAAATAGACTTTCCAGGAAAAAGAGATTTCTCTTTTAAACAAAAAAAGAATTAACAAACTACGGCGGCGGTTGTACTTGTTCAATCACTCGTATATATATATATATATATAAAAAACCACTTCTTCGATTTGTATTAAGGCACTGTACAAAGACCCTTCGAACGTTTTAACAAAAATATATATATAGAACTATTTATATTCTCAATTATTCCTCTTCTTTCGCTTATGTGGGTTACTTGAGAATTCGTGAGTAGAGTGTGTAAGTATATATATAAAAAAAAAAATACGCCGTCAGGACGACGCGTGTGTGGATATGTGTGTATCACTTTCTTCCTCAGAAAGGGTTCGCCGTCTTCACACTACGTCGCTCTGTGGCACACTGAGCGATTGTAGAGTGGCTCTCCAACTCACTCTCTCCTCCCCCCCTCCTCCCTCCCTCTCTCTCATATCCCGTTTTCTATGAAAACCCCCAATATGCATGAGTCTCGGAGGAAGAGACGGGGTGACTGATGCGTTTTCGCGCTCCGGTTGAAAAAAAATGGAGGCTTTTCTACGAAACTTCTGTTTACGCTCCTGACTCACGGTTCCGATTTCCTCCTACTACTATACTTCTGTCTACTCCTCCTACGTAGCGCCAGGTGACTCATCCGCTCAAGATTTCATTCATGACGACGTTGAGAAACCATAGGGAAAATAACAGACGCGTGTGACTCCATCCCGCAAGGCGTTCTGCTACCCCCTCCGCCCCATTTTTTCAAATTTCTGTAAACAACGCGACCTCGCGCACGCGCAGCGGAGATGGGACACGGGTTTCTGGATCCAAACGCCGTTTCCCCCCACGTGGGCGTAGAGGACGACGTTGGGCGTGCGTCCGGTCCCTCCGCCAAGGGCGTCGGCACTCGTCGGGGCACAATTTTGCTTATATAAGGTAAGGGACGTTTGCAATGCACCGGAGTCCTGTAGGGTGATTCATCCCCAGGCCCAGGTAACTGCACCTTCCGCTCCTATGGCAGGGTATAGGATGGAATCCTAGGGTTGTGGGACTTGCCCAATAAAGGGTATGAAAGCAAGAGTCTTCCCCCTCCCCAGTGCAGGACTGGCTTGACCTACAACAATAGGATTCGCCCAATAAAGGATATTGTCAGGATTCAACCCAATAATTGAGGATGTGACTTTTCGGTAGGATTCCTGTAGGACCCACCAACCGAAGGATGATCTAGACGCTCCCAATATGGATAGGATAATTTTTTCCTTAGTAGGATGCCAAAACCATGCCCTTGTAGGATTTCCCTAGGATGGGATTAGAAAGTGCCAATCCTTGAAGGACGGAAGACGTGGGGGAACAGAGAGAGAGAGAGAGAGAGAGAGAGAGAGAGCGTGTGTACAGTTATGTTCTTGACACAAAGGACTGAATATATTTCACTAGAAAATTAATATTGCATTAACATAGGCACCTACGTGTATATTATAAATAAGCAGGCATATTTTCTCTCTCTCTCTCTCTCTCTCTCTCTCTCTCTCTCTCTCTCTCTGCTTTTCACTTTCTAACGGTCAGTCTGCTCCCAAAGGTCAAAATCTACAACCAACCGTTTTCCATAAACAGGCTTAATACAAGCATATAGCCTTGAATCTCTCTCTCTCTCTCTCTCTCTCTCTCATCAAATTCCAGATATAACAACACTTCAACAACAACAACAAAAAGAATTAAGTGGTTGTAATTGATAACACAAGCAGCAAGACACAACCTGTTTTCCAGGAATGCGTGAGACCTGCGTGCTTGCGCGCAAGCACTAAGCAAGCTTGCACCCCTTTGTAGCTAAACACAAAGCTACTGAGAAACATTCAAACAGGGCTTTGTTGTAGTACTAACTTACTTTAGATACAAACAAACACACACATACAATAAGGAACGAATTATCCTGAGAGAGAGAGAGAGAGAGAGAGAGAGAGAGAGAGAGCGAGCTTTGGTTATAGTACTAACTTCTAGACACACACACACACAATAAAAAACGAGTTAACACGATAAGGAGACGAACTCTGTATGAGAGAGAGAGAGAGAGAGAGAGAGAGAGAGAGAGAGAGAGAGAGAGAGAGAGAGAGAGAGAGAGAGAGAGCTTGTCAGGATCATTCAGGATAGAGCAAGTTATATCCAATATTATAGATCCATCGTGTATAATTCACAGGGGAGTTTCTCAACAGATTCGTGACGTCAATCAGTAATTGCTAAACCATTAGATCTCATGTTTATATATATATATATATATATATATATATATATATATATATATATATATATATATATATATATATATATATAATGTCACTGTGGGCAAATATTATATGAAACTCCCAGTGTTTATATTAATGTATTTTAACTTTATAAACATTTCTAGATGTAGTATAACTTACGTGTTTTATATAGATGTGTGTTGTGTACAATTCAGTGTAAGTTTGTTGTTATCTTCAAACATCTATAATCTACCTTTCCTAAATACCAGTCAATAATCCCTTGCCAAATAACTGTCAAGAACCTCGCCTTCTATTTATTTTGAATTTAATAAATTTAATCGCATGGCAGGGGGAGACTTCGACTCAGCAAGTTAAATACTTTCGTTCAATATTCCGTAATTCTTCGCTTATAAACATGACGTAACTATAGGTACGTGGACTTAAATATACCTGTAATTGTTACGTCCTGACGTCAATATTATTCCCCGTCAACATACTTACACACAAACAGCCATTGGGTCAACTTTATTTTAAGGTTTAAGGGTAAAAGTACCCATCTACTCCCGTAATAGTTAAAAATACATTCCTTGGCAACCGTCGCGTCTTCAAGATGCCAACAACATCGGCCTATTTAAATTATAAAGTTATTGTTTTTGACAATATTTCCCGACCGGAAGTTGTGGGAATTGGGTTGTTATGTATCGTAAGTATCGTAAGGAACGTGGGAATATAGGTATTTATGATAACGAAAGGAAAAGAATGAATATTAAAACAATTAAAAATAATTTAGACTCGTTACCCGTACGATAATGCAAATAATTTTAAACCCGTTACCCTTCCACCCACCGACGAATTCGGATAATAACGATTCCAATAACAAAGTACAAAGGCCACTCCGGTCTAAATAACGCTGGGTCATTGTTATAGGCACAACACGGACCCGGCACGCTTCTAATCTCGGATCCTACATCAAAGCGACAGAGGAGGAGGAGGAGGAGGAAGAAGAAGAATTAAAAATGAGAAATGAGAAATGAAAAGTTGCTATTCTACGCCATGATGTAAAGGTGAAAACACACACATATTGGCTGACACCTCCTCTCTCTCTCTCTCTCTCTCTCTCTCTCTCTCTCTCTCTCTCTCTCTCTCTCTCTCTCTCTCTCTCTCTCCTGCCAACCCCCACCCACCAACCAGCCACGAGGGAGGCAAAGTAAAGCCTTGGTCTAATGAACTTTCTAACATCATATACCTTCTTTTGGCTACTGCATTTTCTTCCTACTTCAAATTCCTCCCGGAGAGAGAGAGAGAGAGAGAGAGAGAGAGAGAGAGAGAGAGAGAGAGAGGCAGGCAGGCTAGCAAGCATAGCGCATAGGTCTAATAAAGCCTTTCGTCTTCGTGTACCTCGTTTTGGCTACTGCAATTTCCTCCTACTTAGCATTCCTCGCCCTCCTCCTCCTCCTCCTCCACCGAGAGAGAGAGAGAGAGAGAGAGAGATTGACATCACACGCGCGCTTTTGGTACTGACGTCACAGCTCTTTTGTTTGTTCCTGGTCCGGGAGTTCCAGAGAGATATAGACGCTGTTTGACCTGTTGTTGTTTATCCGCTGTGTGTGCGTGTGTGTGGCGTTGCTCTGTTGTTTTGTTCATTACTATTAATAACACGGCAACTGCTGTTTCTCCCCCGTGTTGTTGTTTTTATAACATGAAGGGAAGGAATGAAACGGCCGTTATCTGTTAAATGCAAAGGTATCATCGTACTAGTGATTTCATTTTGGATTATTTTATTTCGTTAATGGCTGTCCTTAGTGACTGATAATAATTGAGAGAGAGAGAGAGAGAGAGAGAGAGAGAGAGAGAGAGAGAGAGAGAGAGTGTTATTTTGTACTAGTTATTTCATCTTGTTATTATTTGATTTCGTTAAGGAATCTCTTTAAACGGTTATTGATAATAAGTTTTAGTTGGTGAGAGAGAGAGAGAGAGAGAGAGAGAGAGAGAGAGAGAGAGAGAGAGAGAGAGAGAGAGTTAGTTATCATTGTATTAATTACTTCCTAATTTATTCTGTTAAGGAATATCCGTAAACGGTGGTTGATAAAAACTTCAGTTGAGTTATTATTGTACTAGTTATTTCATCTTGTAATTATTTGATTTCGTTAAGGAATCTCTTTAAACGGTTATTGATAAGTTACAGTTGGTTGGTTTTAGAGAGAGAGAGAGAGAGAGAGAGAGAGAGAGAGAGAGAGAGAGAGAGAGAGAGAGAGAGAGAGAGAGAGTTATCATTGTATTAATTACTTCCTAATTTATTCTGTTAAGGAATATCCGTAAACGGTGGTTGATAAAAACTTCAGTGAGAGAGAGAGAGAGAGAGAGAGAGAGAGAGAGAGAGAGAGAGAGAGAGAGAGAGAGCTCATATACTGAAAATATAAAAGAAAAAATCTGTTCTTTTCGCCCTTAAATACCCAAACACGTTAGAACCAGTTCTAAGAACCAGGTAGCCACTGGTTCCGTACCAGGTAAACGGAACACACTTAATTAGCACACGGGTGCGAGAGGAGTAGTGGTACCAGTCACCAACAGGTACCAGGTGACTGGTATTGCACGAGATGTACTAAGCATCTAATGATATTGTACCCTAACCGCCCCCCCTCTACCCACCCAACCCCAAAAGTCACCATTATACAGCAATACTTGGTATTCCCAGCCTATGTACAATGAGAAATATGTTATGGAATGTAAAGTTTAGGCCAAGCTCTGGGACCTATGAGGTCATTCAGCGCTGAAAGGTAAATTGGGAGTAAAAGGTTACAAGTGGTGCAAGGAGGAAGATTCGTCTGAAGCTTGAATTTCAAGTCAGTGGCCCCTTAGGTGAGCTTGTTCCATATGAATGGGGTTCATCTTCTCAATAATAATAATAATAATAATAATAATAATAATAATAACAATAATAATATTAATATACACAGTAAATTCACCTTGTACCTTACTGATTTACTTATATTCATATCTATTTTTTAATGTATTAATTTACCTTTCTGTAAAATAAGTGATCTTTCTGTATTTCCTAAATCTTCCTTAACTTCGTCCTAATGAACACCATAATATTGTTTGGAAGCTTGAATTTCTATAAGCCTATGGCCCCTGTAGGCTTACTCCATTTGAACAGGGGTTTTTCTTCTGAATAATAATAAATATTATCATTATTCAAAAGATGAACCCTCTTCATATGGAACGAGCCCACCAAAGGGGCCACTAACTCGAAATTCAAGCTTCCAAAGAATATTATGGTGTTCATTAGGAAGAATTAAGAGTTAAGGCAAATACAGAAATTAGTGATTTCACTTATTGAAAAATAAATAAATGAATAAAGTGTATAAATAATAACAATAATCCCGCAACTATGGCGTTATGGTGCAAGGTAGATCTGTTGGAACGTATTTCCAGTGTTTTATCTAGTTCTGACGAGTAAAAATCAATTGTTAATATCTGTAAGTGTTCTCAATGTGTGTGTATATATGTAGGTGTGTGTATGTAGGTACGTATGTAGGTGCGCGTGTGTGTATATGTGTAAGTACACATCACGTAACTGAAATTCAATATTACCCAGTTCCTGCAATATCGATCCAACGGCAAGGTGGCCACACCCGTCTGTGCAAAAGTTGGGTTTAGTTCACCACGGAATAAAGCCTTCAACTGACGCAATCCACTTTCCCGAACTTCCACTTGACTTGAAACTGAGAGAGAGAGAGAGAGAGAGAGAGAGAGAGAGAGAGAGAGAGAGAGAGAGAGAGAGAGAGAGAGAGAGAGAGAGAGTTTTATCTTATGCAAGATTTTACGGTTAAAATTCGAGACTTGGCAACTGGCAAACCACTACCACCATGATATTCATGGTCGTATACATAATTTAGAAGCTTCAGTCTGGTTTTTATAATTATAAAATTATTATTACTGTTGTTATATATAATAATAATAATGATGATGTAATAATAATGATTTCATCATCATTATTGTTGCTGGAACAGTCCGTGCTATGAAACTCTCCTAAAAATAGTACTTCGTCACAGTAGTAGGCATAAACAAGGACAAAACGCTATACTATTTAAATAACGTCACATATCATTAATATTACGTTACATATTTGAATAACGGACGTTATTTATCTCGACAAAGCCTCTCCTACGTATATCATATCCTATAATGACATTCGATAAGATATAGCTGGCCTCGTTACCAACATGTCAGTTTTTTTTTTTTGACATTTTTCAAAAAATGTCTGTCGTATCTAACGTCCGAACACTTCCCGGAATGGAGGAACGACCCTCGAGCGTTCCCGCAAATGGAGCACTTCGCAACAACTTCATTGTGGCACTTTCAAGTGCACGAACGAGAAAAAAAAAAGGAATAAAATAAATACGTCGGGTGCAACTCTTCAGAACACAGATGTGGGTTCAGTCAGTCGAACAGACAAAAGTTGCGTCATCTTGGATAATCTTGACCTGTTTTTTGGGGCATGGGGCATTCATTATCGCCATTCCCACCGCCGTCAGGCCAGATGCGAAAACAAGTGCCAACTCGGCGTGCCCCGAGGGGGGTCCAAATGCCTACGCAAGTGCGTGAAAAGTGCGTAGAATTCGTGCCAGACGAATCTTGCGTCGGGCAGCGCCGGAGGCACTAACCAGTTCTTTGTGATTTCGTGCGAGGGACGGGAAGAAGTGTCGTACGCTGATACGATCTCCAATTTAATTTTTATATATAAAGTTATTTAGATTAATTTGAGAGTTAATTGGATTTTTAAATATTAGGTAATGGTTATCTGAAGACGTTTAAATCGATTGGTATACGAATTCATCAGCATTTATTTGGGTTTATTGCACGGGACAACTTTCTCGGTCAAGTTACACACACCCTAAATGATAGTAGGGACACTTCGTCCTAGGTAGGGGTCCTGTCCCTAAGTGTTTAGAGGGGGGGGAGGAGGGAAGGGAGGGGGATAGGTTTATTCTAGAAGCTTCCATCACGAAAATATCATATTATTTTCACCAACAACAACAACCACAAACAAACAACATCCACAACATCACAAGTAACCAGCAGGGTCCGTCCAGTCGACGACACGGAACTCACAACACCACCATCCCTCCTTCCCCAACTTTTGACACTTTTTAAAACACTTTCGGGAGCACTTAACAACGACAACACTTCGCCCTGTCGGAGACGGATTGTTGGGGGATACTCACCACCAAACTGGTGAACGTCGGGGTATCCAGGGCAGGGACAGACGTGGTCGTAATGATGGGTATCCCGTCGGGGACACTTGTCGCAGCCACGGCTGTGATGGTCAGGCTGACGTTGGGCACTGGGGCACCGGAAGCGGCGGCGGCGGCGGTGGTGGTGGTGGTGGCACCACCAGCAGCAGCAGACGACAGCAGGGAACTGCTGTTGCTGTTAGCAGATGTGGTCACGACGACAGCAGACGAGGACGAGGACGAAACATTTGTCTTCGCAGGTGCGTTGGCGGCGGACGCCTGGGCCCGAGTGAACATGGTGACCGTGATAGAGAGAGAGAGAGCGTGAGAGGGAGGGTAAAATGGCGCAGAGGGAGGAGTGGTGGTGGAGGACTCACGATCCTTGACTCACACTTTGAGTATTTCCTTCTTGGAGTCACACCTGCTGCCACGGAGGGCTGACTAACATTGGCTCTCGTCACCGATAAACAAGGAAGGAAACGTTCGCCCCCTGTGTGTGTAAGTGTAGAACTCCTCCCCCTTCGCTGATGACTCATACACTGCCTGGCTCTCGGGGAAACTCGCGCCTATATGCTCCTTCGTCTCGTGGGTTTCGTCCGGAAGGTTTCGCTCGCTTCGGAAATCATCGTTCACCTCACTCAATTTTCGGCCATTAACCCCACATCAATCCAACCCAAACCACATCACATACACCGACCATTGAAAAAGATCATTTTCACGAAAAAATCCGATACAAAAACCGCCATTTGACGCGAAATCCAAACGATTTTCTCTCGACGCGAAAACGAAAATTCGCGAAAATGGTGAGAGCGCCACTCCGCCCTCTGCTGTCCGGCCGCGGTGACGTCACCCCTGTCTAATAATAGTGTGCTACGTCAGCTCCCCAGTCATGTGACGGATGACGTCACTATCCAGTCTTCACCATTTTCTCATTAGGATTCCACAATGGTGAAATTGAGGATCACTGTTCACTGTGCCATTCGATTCCTACAGTGCACTTTCACTGTGGTGGCTGCGTAACGGTGAAGGTAGATTGGTATAGGCGTATCCGAGGTCAAGTTTATTATAAATATATATATCAACTTTTTAAAATGTTATATATGATAATTAGTTTAGTTTTTATTTAATTAAATAAAAATGTATATTTTTATTATAAAATTATTTTAGAATATATTCACTCGCTGGGAAGATTAAAATAAGTTTTGTAGAATGTCGTAAGTAATGTAGGCCTATAACTATTCGCCAAGTAAAATAAGTCGCACTCTCTCTCTCTCTCTCTCTCTCTCTCTCTCTCTCTCTCTCTCTCTCTCTCTCTCTCTCTCTCTCCTTCCTTTGTGGAGCTAAATACGAATTAGTCTAATCGTTTTCAAGGAGGTCACGCGAAGTACAGTGCGGACGGAAATTCCGCGAAGTGGTAACTTCTTCCTCTTAAAAGCCTGACGTCACGCCCCGCAAAGGACGGGAAATTTGCCCGTCTCTGTGCTCCCGGGAGAAAGCTTCTTTGTTTAGGATGATTTGTTTTAACTCACGAACATTTGTTATGACTGTAGGGATGCCATATTGGCTCCATTCAGAAATGTAAAGCGGGGAGATGCGTCTGGCAACGTCGGCCATGTTGCTTCGCGTTGCATCATATTATTTTGGCGTTGATAGTGACGCCCAGGTCACTGTAAAGATAGTGACGCTTGCCTTTCATTCACAATAAACGCAAGAATGCCCCTATGCCATCAAACAGACCGAATAATCTTATATATACCCACTTAAAACTCGTACAATAACAAACTACGTGGCAACTCGATCCGTTCGATTCCTCCCTCCCGAAGTCTTTTTGACAGTTCCGGGAATTGTTCTTTGGGGAACCGTCGAAGGAATTCCCCGAAAAAGGAAGCCATAGAGTTCGATAGTCGGCGTTCGCCGAATTGGAGCTTTTCGCAGAGCGAATTCGTTTACTGGAAAGTCTTCTTGGAATTCCAAATCGCCTTTCTCCGCGATTCCGACAAGTAACTTTGTCGGTGCCAACAAAGGGGCGACGGGAATCGGACACGGGCATTAGACCGATGTGGGATGCATTGTGTATAAAGCCATGGCTTAGGCCTATAATTATAGGCCTCTGCTTTGCTTAACAATCATAAATAATTAACATACGTATAGAATATTAATTATATAACAGTCTTGTCAATAATTACGCATATATAGAAGATTAATGAGGTTATATTACAGGCATAAAGTCCATTTTTAGAAGATAATTAGAGCATAGTAACTATTTAACCTTCTCGTAACCACAAACGCGGGATTAATCCCACGAGTAGCGGGGAATGATTTGGGGTTTTAATTAAAGCCATTTTGCTTCTATTATATGTAAACAATGATTTATATACCTGATGGTTAGTCGACTGTGGCTGATCACAGCCGAAATACTAATAATAAAAGTATTTATTGCTTAAAAGCTTGTATGTGAAAAATTCACACACTATAAAAAGCGCTTCGAGAAAACGCAATTTCTTTCCGTATTGAGAGAGAGAGAGAGAGAGAGAGAGAGAGAGAGAGAGAGAGAGAGAGAGAGGAATGCGACCTTCGTGTTATGTTTGAAGACTTTAATTTATCTATTTTTTTATTATTTTTTTCGCTGAAGAATCGCTCAAAAGTGTTTGAGAAAGAAAACGGGTTCTTTTGCATTTAAAGAAAATGGACGATTGATAGACGGTAGCATAAACGGTATTTTTTATATATATATTATTATATAATATAAAAGTAATTAAAAGAGGTTATTCATGTATAGTATGATCATTAACTCTCTCTCTCTCTCTCTCTCTCTCTCTCTCTCTCTCTCTCTCTCTCTCTCTCTCTCTCGTTAAGAACATGACGTAATGTCTTCCTGTTGCACACTTAATGCAAAGGCACGTGCGTTTGATACCAGACCGTGACGGACATGTGTGTGTGTGTGGGGGGCATGTCCACGAACCCGTGAAGTATGCAAGCATGCCCCTGTGGTATGCCGGAAGTATGCCACTTCCATATTATTTGGTATTTTGGATAGAAATGACCTAGGCCTATGAAAAATTGTTTTTGCGACTTAGGCCTATAAAGATTGATCCTGATGTTGATATATTTATTTAAATATCTTACTGAGATTGTTATGTCAGTTCTTCAGAAGACATCAAACACCTGACGATAAGTCAGCTTCTGTGGGTTATAATATCTTTGTGGTCTGTGAATTATGAATTGAAAGGCAATTCTCTTGTTTATTTACTTCTTACTCTGTCCCAGTATGCATTGTGCAACCTCTGTTGCAAAGGCAGTGTGCTAAAAGTTTTAGGGCTGTGTCCATTACATGATGGGACATTTACAGACATGATTGAGAAGCATCTGTTCTGATCCCAGTTCTTAAAATGGCTGGGAAGCTGACCTTGATATATGCCAGTTTTTAACCTGAAAGGCACATCTCTGAATAGACTTGATAGTCAGAAGGGCACCTGATTAATCACCATATTTCTGGGTGGCATTTAGTGATTGCACTGGCCTGTCTCTGGTCCTCTGCACTGGCTAAATCTGCAAAGTTCAGTTTGGAAGTTTTTCCAGAGTCGTCATACCTGTGTTTCAGAGTTGCTTTTGAAGGTCTGGAGTTTGTCTTCTGCCCTGTGGACTCCCAGACGGGTGAGGTTGACCAGTGGGGGCCTGTTCCTGAACCCCAGCTTCTGGGCAACTTTTTGAGCTAATGTTTTAGGGGTGGGGTGTCCTGCATATCTGCAAGTTTTCCTTCACAGATATATCCAAACGGCCCAGTTTGATTTCGATTTTCCAACCAGAACTTGGCATTCCTGAATCTGTTTTAAATGAAACTTGGTCATTCTTGACAATAGCTTCTATTTAGCACGTAGGTTGCCTACTAATATAAAGGTCTTGTTAGAACTTATCTCTGCATAAATTATACCCCTCAAATAGGCAGTGTTGCCTATCTGAAAACTCTGTGTAAACATCCTTTTGTGAAGGCCGACTCTGAACTTACTGTTGAGCGTCTGATGTTCGATCAACATCCTCCTACCCCTCTTGATGTTAATTTAGAGATTGCCTTGACCAAGTCACATGGCTTCAGCATGTAGCCTGTTGTTCCATGTTGCTATGTGGCTGGGAAGAGGTGCTCTCGAATTTTATAGCCTCTTAGGCAACCTACTCAGTGAACCTGAGGGTATTTTCACAATTTTGGGCCTTTTTTTTTTTGGTGACCTGGGCAATTTTCTGGGACCATCCCACAGGTCAGGTGATTGGTGATGAACCTCCTAGTGGAACCAGCAATCCATAATCATCTCTATTATCTATGTTTTTCTGCGTGGGATGCTTGAGTTGTCCTAATTCTGTACAGGTAGCTGACCGAGTTTCTGGAGCGCATATGGGTTCAGCTATTATTATTATTATTATTATTATTATTATTATTATTATTATTATTATTATTATTATTATTATTATTATTATTATTATTATTATTATTATTATTCAGATAGTAAACCATTTCAAATGGAGCAGACCTGCAGGGGTCATTGGTTTGAAATTCAAGCTTCCAGAGAATATTAAGGCATTCATTTGAAAAAATCCCAGAATAGGAAATACAGAAAGTGACATCAATTATCAAAAAGACAAACTAATAAATAAATATGTTAAAATATAAAACAAATCATTAAAGCACAAGGTGAATTGGTGTAGGGTGGTATTTCATCGCGTCTTCGCTTGAAGTTCTGAGGTCCTAATCGCACCTCCTCAGGGAGACCGCTCCAGAGTCCAATGGTGTTAGGAGTAGAGGGCCTCTGGAACTTTGGAGAAGTTCGACAGTTGTGGTACATATACTACATATTTGAGTTGCTGTTTAGCCAATCAGGTCGCTCTGGGTAGGAAAAGAGGACCAGGGCTCAATTAAAAGACAAATGAGGCCATGACGGCGTCACATTTCAGAAATTTTGAGACCCCAGAGAGACTTCATTTTTCATAGACTGAGCGCTGCAGCATCTTATTCAATTCAGGTCCTCATCTTTCATGCCAATAGCCCTTGGGGTTCAAGGTTCTGAGAACCTTTTCTAGGCTAGTCATGGCAGGCGATGCAAAAATCAGCCCCGTAGGCGGGTAGAGCCGTCAGTGCACCTCGTGCTGTGCGCTGTAGGCGCTACTTAAGGTTCTTTGCAGCGTGATTTCGGCCCTATAGCTGCAACCCCTCTCTTTTACTGCACCTCCTTTCATATTCTCTTTCTTCCATCTTACTTTCCACCCTCTCCTAACGATTGAAATGCCTGCTGCCGTTTTGACCCCCAGAACTTTGACCCTAGTATTTTGACTCCCGGTAAAGTGAATTCCGGTTTCTCGAACACCCCGGTAATTTGACACCCAAAATAAACAAACAGCCTGTTTAGGAAGGATATTTTTTGAAGTAGCTGAAGGCAATGACCTCATTTAGCGAATGGGAATGACGTGATTTGACTATTTCGTAAGTTGAAGGCCTCGTTTACGTATTTTTGTTTATTAGTTTACCAATGTTTCAGTTGCATCCATTCAGAAAATTTTTATAACAATGTTTCGTACCATTCAGAGCCCCCGTGGAGGAAAGAACCTCGTAGATGGTGGTTGGTCAAAAATTTTTTGGAATTGTTAATGTATGTAGGAGTTCTTTGCAACTCTCCGCTTCACACTTCCAGTAAAATAATATGTAAACGAGGTCTTCAACTTAGGAAACAGTCAAATTATGCCATTTCCATTTGCTAAATAAGGTAATTGCCTTCAGCTACTTCAAAAATTATCCTTCCTAGGCTAGTTGTTTATTTTGGGTGTCAGATTACCGGGTGCTCAAGAAACCGTATTTCAGTTTACAAGGAGTTAAAATACCGGGAGTGAAATGACCAGGGTCAAAAAACCAGGAGTCACATACCAAACATTTGGGAGATTTGGAACAGTAAAGAAAATCAGAGTGATTTTCCAAGTTGGTTTTAAATAAGATGCATAGTTATCCTACAACAGACTTGGAGAAGTGTTTGAGACAAGCAAACAGATAGATATTGTAGAAATAGCTGGTTCTAAAGTCACAGGTATCCCCTCTGTAACAGGAATCTTACTGTGGATGTCACGTAATCGGAACTTCAGAAGTTCAAGGGAAAATGCAATGCGTTGCTACCCTAATGCTATAATCCTTGTTTTTGATAATTTACTTAGATTTTTTTTATTTATTTATTTCTTTATTTATCTGTTTTTATTATAACTTATCTTTTCTTTCTGTACGAGTATTTCACTTTACCTTTTATCACTTCTTTCGAATGAACACCTTAATATTCTTTGGAAGCTTGAATTTTCAAGTCATCTGGTGGGGCTGGTTCCAGATGAATAGGGTTCACCTTCTGAATAATAATAATAATAATAATAATAATAATAATAATAATAATAATAATAATAATAATAATAATAATACAAACCAGCTGATTGGTTTACAAAGATTATTGAAAGTTAGAAGCATTCCAAAGCCATCTGTGTGGCTTACAGATAAATGATTTAAGTTCCGTATCACTTAAGGGTCTTCGCAGCGTCCCTTAGGACCCTAGCTGCAACCCCTTTCGTTCCTTTTACTGTACCTCCTTTCACATTCTCTTTCTTCCATCCATCTTACTTTCCTCAACCCTCTCCTAGCAATTGATTCATAGTGCGACTGCTTTGAAGTTTCCCTCCTGATACACCTCTCAGACCTTTCAGTGTCAGTTTTGTTTCAGCGCTGAATGACCCCATAGGTCCCAATGCTGGGCCTTTTGCCTAAGTTCTCTATTCAGTTCAGTAAAATGATTTTGACGTGATGGTTAGAGGTAGAACCTCTCTTGGAATTGTGGTGGGGGTAGAGTGGTCATGTTTGATAATTATGGTGTCAGGGAAGAAGGTACTCTACATATGTCTTAGAATTCTGTGGAAGGTACGTAAAGTCTTCTGTGGAAGGTACTCAAAGTCCAGAACACAAATGATGATCTTTCTCTTGAAGGCTAAGATGTACGTTTGTGAACATAAACATTTAAAATGGAAGAATTTTGGTACAGCAGCTGACATCTGGTCCCCTGCAGTGTTAAAAATGTTTCAGATAATGCAGAACTGTCGTTATTGTTCGTCTGTAGGACATGGTCTGTGCACAGAATTGCAAATTGCATAATTGTGCATATGAACTGCACAACTTATCAGCGTGGGATGAGCTAGGAAATGGCCTGAAGAAACTAGTTTTCTGTACAGCCGCTACAGTGTATAATCAAGGCCACCGAAAATAGGTCTATCTTTCGGTGGTCTCGGTATAATGCTGTATGTGCCGCGGCCCACGAAATTTAACCACGTCCCGGTGGTGGCCTATCGTATATCGTTGCCAAAGCACGATTAAGGCTAACTTTAACCTTAAATAGAATAAAAACTACTGAGGAGGCTAGAGGGCTGCAATTTGGTATGGTTGATGATTGGAGGGTGGGTGATCAACATACCAATTTGCAGCCCTCTAGCCTCAGTAGTTTTTGAGATATGAGGACGGAGGGAAGTCTTCAGCAGGGCATTAGCCCCTCAGACAAATCTCTGTCAGGGGCAATTTCTCTTTACCCACAGACCTGCCACTGCTGTCATCAGAAGCTCTCCTCTGAAGCAAGCAAAACTCTTGTGCCTGACCCAGGAGAATCCCAGCTGGTACAGAGGAACTGATGGTTGCACAATCCACCAACAGGGTTCCTTACAACCAGGTGTGTCACCTGGTTGAAAAAGAGAGACAGGGATCACTCTTCACTGTCAAGAAGTTTTAGAGCACAGAAGGTACCATAACACTAAAAAAAAAAAATTACAAATTTGGATGTGATGTGATTGTCAGCTGGAGACATAAACTTAAAAGAGTAACGACAGAGTGCCAAGTACCTCCGTGTAATCAATACACCTTCAGATCTTGAAAACTGTTGAGGCTAGATGGCTGCAAATTGGCATGTTGATCATCCACCCTCCAGTCATCAAACATACCAAATTGCAGCCCTCTAGAATCAGTAGTTTTTATTTTATTTAATGTTAAAGTTATCCATAATCATGCTTCTAGCAACGATATAAGACAGGCCACCACCGGGACATGGTTAAATTTCATGGGCCGCAGCTCCTACAGCAATATACCGAGACCACTGAAAGCCAGATCTGTTTTCGGTGGCCTTGATTATAAGCTGTAGCAGCTGTACAGAAAACTCTTTGCGCCGGGAAACTTCGGCACATTTTTAACTTATTGAAACTTGTCCTGTGTCTTCAGCTGATAAGCTACCATTTGAACCATTAATTTTGGAAGAATGAGGATAAACTGAATACCACAAATCATTTTGAAAACCTTGCCTCAGGACCATATACAAGCTACAGAACTCTAGGTGGATTCAAGCGCAGTCTGGCAAGGCCACCTGTGGCAAGAAGTTCGGTTTGAGATAAATTAGATGAACTGACAGAGTCAAATGATGAAGCTTCTTCCCCCAGGGGTCTGCCAGAAGGTAATTTTCAGCTTCATAACCCAGTGGAACTGCAGAAGTCTGGGGGGATCAGGTTGAGCAGTTAACTGTCTGAATTCGTGACCATAACCCAGTTATTGTATGTCTCAAGGAACGAAACTGGGTAACACAGTAAATTAGTTATTATTATTATTATTATTATTAGATTATTATTACCATTTTCAGTCAGATAAATCGTATTCCTTCCAGCCCCCAAAGGGGCCACTGGGTGAAGCTGCCAAAGAATATCAGTGTTCATTAGGAAAAATGAAGAAGTGAATTAAAAAAATAAATTCATATTTAAGATTAACAGGCCTATGTTTGGGAGCCAAAAGGGTCTATAGTTTTTCAATACAAGTTCAATTTCAGTCAGCTAAATCGTCTACCTTCATATTCGTCTTTCTTCCATTTGACATTTCCAACCTCTGACAAATTAGCTACAATGGAAGATGACAATTGATTTCAGTGATGCAAAAAGTTTTCCAACTGCATTTTAATCCAACCAAAGGCAGTTTTCCAGTGGCTTTTACACCTGCGCAAGGACCTCTCTGGATTCCAGCAAATGGTTTCTGGTTTCAGCGTTGCAAAAAATGACCTGCAAGGAGACATCCAGGATTAACAGTGATTTTAGGCCGAATATCAGCGGTTCTGTGATATTGGCAACAGCGTTTCAGTCCAGAATGATGAATATAAATCTTAAGATGAAGAGTCCTCAGTCGTCGCATTTTACTCGTTTAAAAATGAGTTTTTAATGGTGGGCAGGCCTTGCCCATACTTGACTGCAAAGCATTTGTTGGTCGAATGCCCCATGCAGTCTTGGGGATTCAAGAGTTCGGGGTGGGTATGCCAAGATCCTTGGAGAGGGTGCGACGTATGATGCTATAATGGCATATTTAAATAAATTTCAGAAGCTGGAGTTTTACATGAGGTATCATCCAATCATTCCTTTTACTGTACCTCTGTTCCTATTCTCTTCCACCTTACTTTGGTTCATCTAACAATTGATTCATACAACTGCTGAAGGCTTTCCTCCTGCTGTTTTGCAGTGTTTAGAACTAGCCCCTGGGGGTCAATATTTTGCCGTATTTAGTACTAGCCCCTGGGGGTCAAATATATTTCTCCATATTTAGTACTATCCCCTGGGGGTCAAATGTCCCTAAATGCATTTGATCCCCAGGGTAGTAGTACAGCAAAACACATTTGATCCCCAGGGGCTAGTCAAAACAAATTTGATCCCCAGGGGCTAGTACTAAACACAGCAAAACACATTTGATCCCCAGGGGCCAGTACTAAACGTGGCAAAACACATTTGATCCCCAGGGGCTAGTACTAAACATGATAAAACTCATATGCCCCCCCCAGGGCTAGTACTAAACACAGCAAAACTCATTGACCCCCAGGGCCTAGTACTGAACACGGCAAAACACATTAGACCCACAGGGGCTAGTCCTAAACACAGCGAAACAACATAGATGAATCGCTGTCTCGCCACGTTTAGTACTAGCCCGCGGGGATCAAATGTCCCTAAACGAATTGGTCACTTCACAAATTCCCTGGGGGGGATTATGAGACCAGAAACCCCCAGGGAGTAAGGATTTGAATCGAATATAGAATTTAGGTCAAAGGCCAAGCATTGTGACCTAAGAGGTCATTCAGCTCTGAAACGGAAACTGACAGTAAGAGGTCTGAAAGCCTCAAAGCAGTTAAAGCAACATGAATCAATTGTTACAGAGGGTGGACAGTCAGATGGAAGAAAGAGAATATGAAAGGAGGTACAGTAAAAGGAACGAAAGGGGTTGCAGTAGCTAGGGGGCCTAAGGGAACGCTGCAAAGGACCTTAAGTAACGAAGGTTTTTGTCATTCAGTCCAGGAATTGGAACTTGTTCAGAGGTTCAAGCGAAGATGCCCAATGCATTGATACCCTAATACTATTCTCATATTTTAATAATTTTTATTTATTTATCTATTTATTAATTTATTTTTTCTTTTTTGATAAGTGGGATTTATTATTTCTTTATTTCTCTTTACTTCCTCTTACTTCTTCTTAATGAACTCCTTAATATTCTTTGGAAGGTTCAGTTTTAAGTCAGTGGCCCCTTTGGTGGGCTTGTTCCAGATGAATAGGGTTCATCTTCTGAATAATAATAATAATAATATTATTATTATTATTATTATTATTATTATTATTATTATTATTATTATTATTATTATTATTATTATTATTATTATTATTATTATTATATCCAGGGCTGGTGGGAAATGGTCCGTCAGAAACTGTGGGGTCTCTGAATGAGGATTCCACATCGACTTAAAATTTTCGTGTTGTGAAGGGGTATATACGCTGCTTTGAGTTTGTGGTAGAAACCATCAGAATGTTTTGTGTGACTGGGAGAAAATGTCCCAAATAATGGGGATGAAATGTACCTAAAAGTTGCGAGAAATTGTGTCTTGAAATGGGGAGGAACTGTGCCTAAAAAGGGGGAGGAATTTTGCCTGAAAATTGGGAGGAATTTTGCCTAGAAATGGAGAGGAAAATAGAAATGAATTTTGCTTGAAAATGGGGAGGAACTGAAAATGAATTTTGCCTAAAAAGGGGGGGAGGAATTTTGCCTGAAAATGGGGAGGAATTTTGCCTAAAAATGGGGAGGAATTTTGCCTAAAAATGGGGAGGAATTTTGCCTAAAAATGGGGAGGAATTTTGCCTAAAAATGGGGAGGAATTTTGCCTGAAAATGGGGAGGAATTTTGCCTGAAAATGGGGAGGAATTATGTCTGAAAATTTTGTCTGAAAATGGGGAAATTTTGCCTGAAAACGGGAGGATGTCTGAAAATGGGGAGGAATTTTGCCTGAAAATGGGGAGGAATTATGTCTGAAAATGGGAGGAATTATATCCTAAAATGTGGGGAAGAATTTTGCCTGAAGATGGGGAGGAATTAAAAATGGGGAGGAATTTTGCCTAAAATGGGGAAACTGTGCCTAAAAATGTCTAAAATTGGGAGGAATTTTGCCTAAAAAAATTTTGGGGAGGAATTGTGCCTAAAAATGGGGAGGAATTTTGCCTAAAAAAAGGGAGAATTGCGCCTAAAATTGGGGAGGAATTGTGCCAAAAATGGGGAGGAATTATGCCTAAATGTGAGGAGGAATTGTGCCAAAAAATGGGGAGGAATTGCGGCTAAAAATAGGGAGGAAATGTGCCTAGAAATGGGGAGTAATGTACCTAAAAATGGGGAGGAATTGTGCCTAAAATGGGAAGGAGATTTGCCTTAGAATGGGGAGGAAATGTGCCTAAAAATGGGGAAGAGTTGTGTCTGAAAATGGGGAGGAATTGTGCCTAAAAATGGGGAGGAATTGTGCCTAAAAATGGGGAGAAATTGTGCCTAAAAATGTGGAGGAATTGTGCCTAAAAATGGGAGAAATTTTGCCTAAAAATGGGAAATTTTGCCTAAAAATGTGGAGGAATTATGTCTAAAAATGGGGAGGAATTGTGCCTAAAAATGTGGAGGAATTATGTCTAAAAATGGGGAGGAATTGTGCCTAAAAATGGGAGGAATTGTGCCTAAAATTTGGGAGAAATTATTTCTTAAAATTGGGAGAAATTGTGCTTAAAATATGGGAAGGAATTGTGACAAAAAAATGGTGAGGAATTGTACCTAAGAATGGGGAGGAATTGTACCTACAAATGGGAAGAAATTGTTCCTAAAAATTGGTAGAAATTGTACCTAAAAATGGAGAGAGTAAGTGTGTTAATCACTTAGAAATTTCGTAATTGAAAACTCCAGTAATTCTCTCTCTCTCTCTCTCTCTCTCTCTCTCTCTCTCTCTCTCTCTCTCTCTCTCTCTCTCTCATTCCTAAATGACAAACCAGCTCTTTTATTTTGTAATTTAAAACCCCCTGGGACCCAGTAACCCTCCCAGCAGGTTTAAATGACCAGTTTTTTCAAGGTCACCAGATGACAGTTAGTGAAAAACCCCGTTACAATAGCTTAGTGGATTTAAGTAGTTTTAAATAGCTGTTTTGCGTTATTTTTTCATATTTATTATTAAAAATGCAAAGGGTCTTTGTCTCCATTAATATATTAAGGCTACTTGGTAGATAACACATCCATTTCAGTTCCATCTTAGACCGGAACTAGGAAGTGATGACGTCATCCACTCACACCCAGAAGAAATTTTAAAATTTTTAATATGTCGAAATTGCAGGGTTTTTCAGTTCGTCCGTTTTTGGAAAATGCAGTTCTGTATTTTATACATTTGGTTTTCACGTACGTGTGGAGTTGTATGATTTATTACGATAAATAAAGTAGATATTGAGGTGTGAAATTTACGAACCAAAATTGTGTAGACACCATTTTTATGTGAATTTCTTATTAATTCATCATATTTTGTTAATATACAGCTTTTATTTAATATTTAAAACTTTAAAATGTACTTTTAAGTACAAATTAAATGACTTTGCCCCTGTAATTAGTAATAAAATAAACAAAATATGTTACCATAAAAGTATCGAGAGGCTCATGACGTCACTGAAATCGACCAATGATTCCCCGCCGTTACTCTGACGTCACGATCTCTCAACCAATCACCATGAAAAAACTCGAAGAGGCGATGACGTCACGGACCCTGACGTAGCCACCTTTAAGTAGGTTGCCGGGACGTAATGGCGGTTCATGGTAGCGTGGCCGAGTGGTCTAAGGCGCTGGTTTAAGGCACCAGTCTCTTCGGGGGCGTGGGTTCGAATCCCACCGCTGCCAGACAACTTTTATTATCGTTATTAATGACTTAATGACGCCATTAATGGCTTAATAACGAGGCGACGACGCTTCCGCGTCGGGGTCCAGAAGTGGGCGGGGCTACCGGGGTTGACGTTGAGGTCAGAGGCGGGTTTAGCCGGATGATGAGGTCAGACTGACATTCAAGATGGCGGTGATGCCATCTTTTTTTTTTTAATATTTAAATGTCCGGCTTTACAATCCAAGATGGCCTTATTTGGCTCGAGGTCTTCAACTGGTCTTTGGAAATACGTGCGGAGGCGTTCGTAGGCCTATCAAGGACGGGCTTCGGACGTGGGAGAGTGCATAGGTCTACGGACTCTCTCTCTCTCTCTCTCTCTCTCTCTCTCTCTCTCTCTCTCTCTCTCTCTCTCTCTCGTACGTACATACATATACTATAAAACTGGTTTTATCCAACCTTTTGGCGCCAAACTCACCAACAAAATCAATCAATGGCGGACTTGAAACAGTATTGCAGCTCAGCCAACCTCTCTCTCTCTCTCTCTCTCTCTCTCTCTCTCTCTCTCTCTCTTCTCTCTCTCTCTCTCTCACGTATTTGGATTAAAGGCTAAGCAAAGGACATTAATCCGGTTTACAGGGAGAAAGAGAGAGAGAGAGAGAGAAGAGAGAGAGAGAGAGAGAGAGAGACTTATGATTGAAAATACGTGTAATTTTCTAGACCTAGTCTTGAATTATTATTATTTATGTTTTTATTAAGATTTATGGATATTTCTAGGCTCGATATATATATATATATATATATATATATATATATATATATATATATATATATATATATATATATATATAGATGAATATTTGTTACTATTTTCTTACGAAAATTAAAAAAATTTCTAGGCCGATGTTATACAGATACTAAATTTCCATTTGCGTGACTACAATAAAATTGTAGACAAATATTTATAATATAAATATTTATTTATGTATATTATAAATATTGTTTAAAGTCTCATTATAATTACGAAAAAGGAAAAGAAATTAGTAAACTGAGGTTGTTTGAAACTCTACGTGCATTGCACGCCATATTTCAACAAGCGTACATTTCGATCGATTTTTCAGCCTCGAGATTTCAATAAAGAGTAAAACTTACCGCAAGATATCCACAAATATTAAATAATGATTAACACATCACTGAAAATTAATAATTAATGAGAGAAATGAACGAGAGAGGGATTTTTCCTCTGAAAGTAAAGGACGAATGTTTGCGTCGTGGCGTCAGTACCTCCGGAGACGCGCGTTCGAATCCCACATCTCCCAAAGACGTTTTTACATCCTATAAATCCCTATACATCCCTATATCCCATCTATTAATCCTCCTGTAGTCATCCTATAGGACGTCGTGGCTCCGGATATCCTATATACAACGACAGGAGTAAGATTTACGCCAAAAGGCTTTCAAAAAGCTAAACGACGCCATCGAAGGTGCGTCTCCGGGAGCGAGCGTGACTCAGCACATTTTTCGCGGGTTCATTGCCCTACCCGACCTGTCCACGTAGGCCTAGGTTAGGCCTATGGCCCTATTCCAGACGGTTATTAGTTTATTTTCAGATGCTTTTCTTCAGCTGATGTCAGGAGATATAGGATTTGTTTTGAGAGAGAGAGAGAGAGAGAGAGAGAGAGAGAGAGAGAGAGAGAGAGAGAGAGAGAGAGGTACGGATCAATATTCACAGCAGAGATTTCAAGTAACACGCGTATGTGTGCTTCCATCCAGGGGTCGATGACCCCTGGGGTTCAAACTCCGTTGAATTGGTGTAAATTCGTCTCATTTTCTTATGATATTTTGTGAGGTGTGATTCCATTTTGGGTTTAAGTTGTTCCCGAGGTAATGTGGAGTAGATTTAGAATATATTCGTGGTTTAACATTTGTGGATATGAGAGTTTCGTGCTTGTAAGTGATAGAGATTCATATATATAAATAAAAAAAAATCTAGCCAATGTTTGAAACCAAGTTAACTCAAATCAGAAATGGTCATTTTTTCCAGCTGATTAAAAACCTTCAGATATTGAATTATTATTTTTTGAAACTAAGATGAAATGAAAGGTTGCATGAATGCAAAATATGAAAGAAAAACTGCCTGTTGCAATCTGCTTGTTGCAATATCTTGCCATAAGTAGAGCAGAAAATTGCAATGTTCTGCTGTGCTTGCCACAGAGGCTGGTGGAATAGGCTCGGGTGGTTTGGTCCTGCGATGAGAATGGAAGAGAAGAAGTGGTCAGGTAATATTTAGATTCAGGTGGTTTGGTCCTGCGATGAGAATGGAAGAGAAGAAGTGGGTCAGGTAAGATTTAGACTGGGGTGGTTTGGTCCTGCGATGAGAATGGAAGAGAAGAAGTCGGTCAGGTAAGATTAAGACTGGGGTGATTTGGTCCTGCGATGAGAATGGAAAGAGAAAGTAATATTTAGATTCAGGTGGTTTGGTCCATGAGAATAAGATTAAGATTTAGACGGGTGGTTTGGTCCTGCGATGAGAATGGAAGAGAAGAAGTCGGTCAGGTAAGATTAAGACTGGGGTGATTTGGTCCTGCGATGAGAATGGAAGAGAAGAAGTCTGTCAGGTAAGATTTAGATTCAATGAGAATGGAAGAGAAGAAGTTGGTCAGGTAAGATTTAGATTCAGGTGGTTTGGCTATGAGAATGGTTTGAAGTCCAGGTAAGGATGAGAATGGAGAGAAGAAAGAAGTCGGTCAGGTAAGATTCTAAGCAAAATCTGCATGAGTACACAAATAGGTTAATCACTCATGGTTGCATGTTTGTGTCTGTGAAATGCTGATGCATAACACCACTTAGTGTTCCAGGCTTCAGCACAGTCTTTTAAACTGCTCAATCAGTGTTCCAGGCTTCTTCACAGCCTGTGAAACTGCACAATCAGTGTTCCAGGCTTCTTCTCAGTCTGTGAAACTGCACACTCAGTGTTGCAGACTTACACAGCCAGTTAAACTGCACACTCAGTGTTCCAGGCTTCCTCACAGTCTTTGAAACTGCACACTCAGTGTTCCAGGCTTTCTCACAGTCTGTTACACTGCACACTCAGTGTTCCAGGCTTCTTCACAGCCTGTCAAACTGCACACTCAGTGTTCCAGGCTTCCCCACAGTCTGTGAAATTGTACACTCAGTGTTCCAGGCATCTTCACAGACAGTGATACTGTCTCCAGTTCTCCTGGAGATTGTCCCCTTGGGAAGACAACGTCAGAGGTACCATCAGGTGATATAACTGAAGCATCAGACATTTTTACACTTAATTTAACCTGGTCTGGGACATTTTATAAGAATTAATGGCTGAGAACTTGAGGACTGTCAGAATTTTTAATTGCATTGTTTAACAGGAATCTGGGATTTGAGTCCATTTGACATTGCTAAAGTAAGTCATTTCAGATGGACTGCACACATGTTTTAATGATAATTTAGCTTAATCTAACCATAAACACAGTGATTTTAATAACTGACATATGCCAGTATAGTTTTCAGCTGTTTACAGATACATAAATTGTAAATTTTGGAAGGTGGCATTGGGAAATTAACTTTTCACAAAATTGCCAAGCTGTAGCAGACCAATCTGAATGTGGCATGTAACTTGCTTTAAATTGGACTATAGCTGAAGATTCAAAGATTTTCTGTAGTATGTTTCACAGAGAAAATTTTATATTGGTCTTCCACTTGCTATATATAATTATACCAACATTCTCCTAATATTTTCAGGCCTACAACATTTTGCTTTTCAACTGAGAGGACCAAAATGAAACCTTCCACTGCAGGTATTTCTTTTTCATGTTCTTGTTTCATTTTTCTGTGCCATTCCATAACTATAGGTTATTATTTAGTTAGATGGTCGAATCCAGCCACTAGGGGTGGGGACGAGCCAGTCCAACTCAGTGCCAGTCCCAAGCCTGGATAAATTGGGGGGTAGGTGCCGGGAAGGGCATCCGGCCATAGAATCCAGCCAAAACCAAACATGACTGTTTACATTCATTAGAAATCGGACAGTGCTAGGGCGTCCCCATAGGCGACGCGCAGAGCCCTTGCCTGCCCCCTGTGATATATGGGCAAGGGCCACTGGGTAGCAGGCACCCACGGTCAAAGAAGCGAGTCCAAAAATGAAGAGCGAGAAGAAGAAGAAGATGGTGGTAGCTTTGAGAGTTGGAACTCTGAAAGTGAGGACAATGACTGGAAAGAGAAGAGAGATGGTGGAGCTGGGATGTGGATATAAATTGCTACATAGTGGAACAAATAAGAAAGGTAGGAATGGAGTGGGAAAAATTCTGCCCAGAAGCTTAAAACACAACATAATAAGCTTGAAGACGACAAGTGATAGAGCAATGCATGTGAAACTGTGCCTAGGTGGAAAAATTGTCAACGTCCTGAGTGCTTATGCCCCTCAAGCAAGATGTGACGAAGTTGAGAAAGTGGTATTTTGGGAGGAAATGAACCGACAGTTGAGTGAAATGGCAGCAGAAGAGTTTAATTATTGGTGGTCACATGAACAGAAGGACCAGAGAGGGTACCGAGAGGGTGCACGGTGGCTGGGAAGTTGGAGAGAGAAATGACGATGGTGAGAGTTTTGTGGACTGCGCCATGTCATTTGATTTGGTTATTGTCAACACCTGGTTTGAAAAGAAAGAAAATCTGTGCATCACACACAAGAGTGGAGCAAGAGGAAGTCAAATTGACTTCCTCTTGTGCAGAAGATTGGAGAATGTGTGGCAAGACAGCCCAAGGTGGTGTTAATGGACTTGGAAATAAGGAACACAGTGAAAGTCAGGACTGTGTGCATCCCATCAACAATCAAGCTGTGGAAACTGACACAAGGGAGGAAGTGAGACAGGAATTTGAGGAGAGAGTATTGAGGGAAGTGAGATTGCTAGAGGGAGTGCAAGAATGGTGGAACCACAACAGTCTGGTGATAAAGAGAGTGGGTGGAGAGGTGTTGGGAAAGACGTCTGGGAAGCTGAAAGGACTGCATAGGTCTGAAAAAGGCATATGATAAGAGTTCCATGCCAAGAGGCTTGTAGGTGTATGCGAGGTTGGTCCAAGAAATGTGTGAAGGAGCAAAAACGCAGGTTAGAGGCATCGTTGGGTTAACTGAATGGATACCAGTAAGAGTTGGTTTACATCAGGGATCTGCTATAAGTCCACATCTTTTTGACCTGATAATGGATGTGCTATCTCAAGGAATAAGAGATAAATCCCCCTGGTGCATGATGTTTGCTGATGACAGTGTTATGCAGCACCAACATAGGGGTAGTGGAGTCAAAACTAGAGCGATGGAGGAAGGTGCTGGAAGACGAAAGATTAAAGATCAGCAGGAAGAACACTGAATACCTAAGTTTTAATGAAGATCAAGACTCTGAGATTAGTATGGAAGGGACAAGGTTGAACCGCGTAGAAAAATTTAGGTATCTTGGTTCGACAGTAGCTGATGATGGAAATTTGGACGTAGAAATAACACACAGAGTGCAGGCTAGGTGGAAAAATTGGAGAGAGATGTCAGGTGTCTTGTGGAACCACAGAACCAACATAAAGGTTATAGGAAGAGTGTATAAGACAATAGTGAGACCAGCTTTGATGTATGGAGTAGAAACATGGCCGGTAAGGAGATTGCAAGAGAAGAAATTGGATGCGGTGGAGATGAAAACACTCTGGTGGACGTGTGGAGTGACAAAAATGGACCGGATCGAAAACGAAAGAATAATCGAACTACTAAAGTCGTAGAACCATCAAAGAAGGCCCGGGAAAGAAGACTGCAGTGGTATGGCCATGTGGTGAGAAGGGATGAGACAAATGGAGGTGCCTGGGAAAAGATGCAGAGAAAGAAGAAGAAGATGATTTAGTGAGATTGGTCTGAACGTGTGGGGAGAACGGAAGATCACTTGGGTTGTTTTTATTCACCCAATGTTTTTCAACCTATGGGTATCATCAGAGCCTTTTTTGTGAACCAAATTGATGTATATATATAAATATATGTAAATATACAAATATCAGTATATATGAATTTCCATCACCATTTTGATCATAGCTTTGAAAAAAAAAATAATAACCTTTAGATCCACCTACCAAAGGAGGACAGCATGAAACAAACGAAAGTAATTACAAAAAAAAGAAGATTTTTTTTATTGTTGTAATCAACAAATACAAAACTGTGATTAATACAAGTTAAAACAAAGCAAAGTGGTCAAGACAGTTTTTTTTGGGGGGGAAATAATCAGCAGAAACAAATGATTTTAGATTCGACATTTTGTTTTGGTCCAAAGTTTGATATTGATATATATATATATATATATATATATATATATATATATATATATATATATATATATATATATATATATATATATATATATATATATAATATAAATGTTTGTGGATTTTGCTATTAATAGGTTTCAAACTGTTTTAACAAATACAGTTGAGCCAATAGGTTTCAAACTGTTTTTATTTAATGACACAAGCCAATGTTATAATCAAACTGTTTTTAAAAATGCAGTTGAATTTAATGAATGACACAATCCAATAGGTTTCAAACTGTTTTAACAAATACAGTTGAATTTATTTAATGACATAAGCCAATGTTATAATCAAACTGTTTTCAAAAATACAGTTGAATTTAATTAATGACACAAGCCAATAGGTTTCAGACTTTACAAATACAATTGATTTTAATTAATGACATACCCAACATTATTTTTTCAAACTGTCTACAAACAGTTGATTTTGGTAATACTTTACTATTGTTATATTAATATTATAATTATATTACTATCATTTTTTTTTCACATTTTCACCTAAGCTGGTCTCGACCACCTATCTACTCTACAAAATGAAATCTACCCTTTACTAAAATCTATAACAATCTCCTATAAAAAGCAATTTAAAAATATATATAGAACCCTTCCAAATCAATGTGATTTCGAAGGGGAAAATGAATATAAATCTTACATAATTTTTTCACCAACACTGGTCAAACTGTTGTTTATTATGGCAGAACTTCTTTCATAAAAATTAATGTTGGAATTCGGTCCATAATAAACATGAATAATTCCTCACAGTGAATTTTTGTGGTCTTCAACATTCCTAATTTCAAATTGCTGTGATAATTTTGGTGAGAATTTTTTGCCTGTTTGATTGCTAAAGCCAGATTAGTTTCGAAATTCGTCTTAAAAATTGCCCAAAATAATTGTACGTCAAATTGAATTTTTGCAGAATTTTTGTATGTAAATTTATGAGTATTTATTGATGTTTTGGCTTATACAAGCAAAAGTTTCTTATATGAATGAGAAGATAAGGTATACGAAGTTAAAAATATTAAATATACCCGGGTAGAAGTGAATATTATACACATGCATATTTTTTGTGTTGTAATTTTTTTATTGCGTATTGCAACTTAGTTTGTCTGTGTATGTATGTGTGTGTGTGTTTGACCTACTAATTTATTCGTATTGTCTTTAACTTTTCTGAACGAAGCGTAAAAATTAATAATGTGAGTTTGGACCACTTTCAAAGAACCGAAGTTTTGCCAAAACTATCCAACAGTCTAAATCATAAAAAAAAACATATAAAATCATGTTTGGCCAAGAAAAAAAAAACACACTTGAAAAAACATGAAGCAATGAATAAATTAAAACGTAACTCTTGTAAAATATGGATTTTTTTTTGTCAGATATTTTAGAACCCCTTCTCAGTGGGATACTTAGAAGGTCGATACAAGTATTTTTTTTTTTACTACTCTGAGAGAATATTTACAAAAATGGGTCACCAAATTCAGTGGCCCACCAAGGTCCATCAGTTGAGGGTCGTGTGACCTCGTCAGCTCATGTGGGTAGGAGGGGTCAGGTCATCTGATTAGGCAGGAGACTTCTAATATTTGATGTTGAAGTGGCTTACAATCTATACATTTTTATCCCAGTAAGTTAATGTGAATAAATAGATAAATAAATACATTAATTATTAATTTGCTTTAACAAATGACCTTTGTCCTCTCTTTGACACAGATGCTGAAACTGATAGACCTTTTTAAAGTCTACAAAATGATACAATATTCTGTTGAAAAAATGTTGTCAATGAACAAAAATTAAAAAAAAATTTTTTTGTATGAAAAATTTTTTTTTAATAGAGTTAAAATTTTCCAGAGCAACGCGATACAAAATAACACTTGAAATCTCTTCGATACAGGATATTGTACCTTACAGGCTTTTTTTTGCATTTAATGCACTTCTCTTGTACCATAATTGCAGTGGGGCTTTCGATACAATCGTTCGAATTTGTACTCAAGAAATATTTTTTTGTTTACATTTTTTATTTTTTTATAGAGGCTGCAAGTTCCCCACGTTGTGATTGCCTCTCTGCGCACGCGCGCCAACAACTCCTCCACTATGCCTCAGAACTGGCATTCTATATATGCAAAGTGTTGTACTTTCCTTTCTTAGTTCACACACACACATACACACACACACACGAACAAACACATGCACAACTATGCTGGCCAAATGCTACCGAGTGTACAGCCACACTCGCCAATCTGCTTATTCGCACTCGGAAAGGTGTCGCTATCTTCACTGGGTGTCTACACAATTTTGAGATCTACTTTACCACGTCACACGCATTTACGCGTATACTACGTACATTTAGACAGGCAGGTAGTCCCCGGGTTACGTCGGACTCGGGTTACAGCACCGCGTCACAACGGAACCCCCGCCGTAACCTTGGGAATGCCTGCACGCACAGCTATACCTCTGAAAAGCTCACATCAAACAGGACGTCCTCTCTCAACGCTGCTAGCTTAGACCAAGCATCGCACGGCAGTAGACATTCGCTGCCCAGGAGCTGTGGTCAGAACACTTCCTCACTGAGATCTTTCAATTTGGGGCATAAACACCACTAAAACGGTAAGAAAGTAAGAAATTACTTTACAAGAAGACATAAATACCATTTCTTCTTCTTATATCACATAGGGCTCCTGGGTCCACTAGATTGAGATCTGTGCACTAGGATAGTCGTGCGATTGTCCTGGGACGCTCGATGTCACTGTCGGTGCTAGTTCCTCCCAACTCTCTCTCTCTCTCTCTTGAAGTAATGTGAATCAGCTATTTACAGAAATATACAGAGATAACACTAACTATTTACATTTCAACTGAAGGGGAAACGAGACTGAAAGTGGGACTCGACGGCCACACTCTCACACACCGAGAAAATTCAGAAAAGGTTCAGTGATTCTACAGTACCTCTGAGAAAAGCTATACATGAAATTCACAGCCTTTTGTACTGTAAAATTTGAACTATGTTTCCTGGCCAGGTCACTAACCAACGATGATGATTAGGGAAAGCATTTGTTTTCCAGGATACATCCGTCAATCCTGCTTTCTTCTCGTCCTCAGTCGCTCAACAGAGGACTGGACACTACCAAGTCTTGCCTACGTCTGAAGACTTGAATCTACCGGGGTACAGGTGCGCGTCAGCGGAATCCCACTACTTCGTCTTCTTGCCGACGACTTTCGGCTTCTTCTTGTCCGCCGAGAGCGCGCCGTTCTTGAGCAGTTTCTTGTCCTTCAGGTAGAAGCCGTTCTTCAGCAACTTCTTATCTTTCAAGTGTAGGCCGTTTTTCAGGAGCTTGTAGAGCAAGTTCTTCTTCCCTTGCTTGTAGGCCGCCACATAACTCTTGAGAATCTTCTCCACCTTCGCTTTGTCTCTGAGCGCGGCTATGTGAGACTTTCTGACCGCCTTTGGTTTCTTGGAAGTTTTGTTAACGAGCTTTTTGGCGTTCTTGATGCTCTTATGCCTCCAATCTGGATCATCCTCCTTCTTCTTCTTCTTCTTTTGCAATGTTTTCTTCTGTGGTTTTTCTTTGTACTTTGCTCTCTTGGCTTTGGCACCCGGCTTGGTGGTCTTGGGTGCCTTTCGCTTCCTGTCGGCTTTCTGGAAAGACTCGCTGGACTTTTTAAGTGGTTGAGTCGTCCCTCCGGCGTTTCCAGGGTTCTTAGATGCCTGAGCCGCTTTTCCGGCATTGCCCTTCTCCCCCGTCGCCTTCTCATTACTGGATATGCTTGAAGTCCCAGCCTTTTTCTGACAGTGCTTGGAAGCCTTCGGACTTATCTTTTTGCCGGGGATCTTCTTGCAGAGGTCAGACGGCTTGGAACTGACCCGCTTACCGAGACTGGCGGACTTTGGATGTAGCTTTCCCACAGAACTTCTGATCTCCAGTTGCGATGCATCTTTGGGGCTTTTGGATGCCTTGTCGCTCGTCTTGCCGTCTCCCTTGGCGGCTGATGGCGCCTTATCCTTGGGTTCTTTGCAAACTCTGCTCAGGCATGGTCTGCTTGGGCATTCTTTAGAGTCTGTCTTCACACACACGCCGGAACCCTCGTTCAGTGATGTGCAGACCTTCATTACTTCCGGTACGCTACCTTTTCGTGGTCTTCCTCGGCTGCTGTACTTTCTCACTCGCTCCTGACGGAATTCCTTTCGCGGCCTTCCCCTTGTTCTTTTGATGCCGTGATCTGAAGCGCATGCTGGAATCTCGTATACCTTACTTAAGACTGCGGTCACTTCCCTCGGAAGTTGAGACGCTGCTTCCTTCCTTTCCACTGTAGCTTTAGACGGGAAGTTGGCTAATGCTTTGCAGGCGTCGTTAAGCTGACTCGCGGTTACTTTTTGAAGTCTCACCATCACCACACTGTTTTTAAGAATGTTGCAAGCTTTGTTAACGCTTGTGGTGGAGTCATTCAATGGTTTGCCACTTCCCTGAGCTGGCGTTTTCTGTGGCGCGTTGTCACTTCTCTCCTGACAACTGTTCTTGGACGTGTTTGGTGCCTTACTGTCCTGATGAGAGTCTTTTCCATCACTGTTTTTTGTTTTTGGTGTGTCAGGATGCTGATGCCTTTTTTGCTCCCGCTGGTCCCTCTCGTTCGATGTCCCGTCGTCCTTGCCTGACCCTGTAGCCTCTTCCTTTTTATCTTTGTCAGAAACATTATTTACAACATGATTAGGCTTGTGAAGGCTCAGGGGCTTCTTGAGAGCTGTTTTCTTACTCTTGGTGGGCGACTGCTTTCTGATCTGCGTTCTGGCGTGGCGGAAGGACGACCTCCTGCCCGTGACGACGACGGCGTTGTTGTCCTTCTTGTGGTTATTCCTCAGGGATTTCTTGATGTCACGGATGCGTTGCTTCCTGGCAATCTCCTGCAGCATCGCCTTCTCCCCCGAGAAGTAATCCAGCTCGCTGAAGATTTTGACGGTGCTCGGGCCGAAGGAGACTCTCTTCTTGACTTTCTTGACGGGAGACGCCGGCTCGTTCTTCACTTTGCCGTGCTTCTTCACGTAGTCCAGGAGGGACTCCTTGTGGGCGATGCTGATGCCGTTGCTGCCCTGCGTCACGCCGTTGAGGCCGTTCTTCATGGCTGGGTGCTTGAGGGAGTGGTGATAGCCGTTGAAAAGGTAGCCTCCTGTGTAGTTGCAGATGATGGAGACGAGGGCTGCCTTGGCGTCCTCCCCGAGACTCTTGGTCACTGGCCCATTTTTCACTGTCCTCGGCCTACCTCTCACGGAAGACAGCGCCTGAAATGCAAAGCCGAGCGTTAATGAACGTTTGAGTGTGAGCCGCGAAGAGTGATCGTCAGATCGAAACATTATTATACGCTGAGCAAAATGGGGACAAAACCAATAACTTTTTAGATTCATGTTGTCTGAGACTCCAGTAACTTTTTAGGTTCCTGTAGTCTGAGGCTTCAACGGACAGCACTTTCCGTAACATTTTGCAAGTGTCGGCACTTTTCGTCAGGTAGGTTACCTGTGTCAGAGTTGTGGAAAGAGTGTTATAGTGTTTTATTGATGTTATCCTGGTTATAACTGTACAGTTAACAGGACACACCCATCACAATAAGAGCACAGAACACCCCCTGCCACCCCATGTGGCCTGCAACAAGGCTCTGTATATACACTCCATTATAGCTTGAATAATAATAATAATGATAATAATAATAATAATATAATAATAATAAAGTTTCTTCTTAACAAACCAAATCTTCCATTAAATTTTGCCATGCAAACATTGCAGTCCTCCCAAGACCTTTGGGGTGAGGTTGCTAACCCCATAACTATCTTCCACTCTGGCTACAACCCACAACAATCAACTGACCACCAGGTACATCACTCACCATCCTGACTTATGATTTAAATACTTTAAACTTTTGAAAACTATAGGGATTCTAGGGAAAGTCTAAAAGTCTGTAGAAAATTTTATAGTGAATTCCTTAAGTGTATGGTGATTTATAGTGTATGATGAACAGAAAGGTGTATAGTGATTATAGGAAGTCTATGGTGAATTTAGAATGCCTGTGGTGATTACTGACAAGTTTATGGTGAATTTAATAAGTCTGTAGTGATTGTAGTCAAATATGGTGTATTAGGAAAAGTCTATGGTGACTAATGAAAAGTATGGTGAATTCAGTCTATGGTGAATGTATGGTGAATTCAGAGTCTATGGTGATGTATGGTGAATTCAAAATGTCTATGGTCGTTACTGAAAAGTCTATGGTGAATTAAGGAAAAAAATTTATGGTGATTGTGGGCAAAGTATGGTGCAACAGATGAACTCTATATGGTGATTAAAATAAGTCTATGGTGAATCCTGATTATGCAATGGTGATTACAAGGTAGAGTGTGTTTAATCCAAAATAAATATACTATGTATTCAAATGGTCTACAGTGAATGCAAAAATAGGTCTACTGTGATACCAGCTTAGGTCTACAGTGCATACAAGCACAGTTCTACAGTGAACACTGAAATAGGTCTATAGTGAACTCAAGAATGGTTCTACAGTGAATACGAGGATAGGTCTACAGTGAACAGAAGCACAGTTCTACAGTGAACCCAAAAATAGGTCTGTATTGAACTTTGTGAACTCAGGAACAGTTCTACAGTGAATATAAGAATAGGTCTACAGTGAACAGAAGCACACAGTTCTACAGTGAACACAAAAATAGGTTTATAGTGAACTCAAGAACAGTTCTACAGTGAATACAGTTAGCCTACAGTGAATTTAAAAAAAAACGTGACCAATACAAAGATACTGCCTACAACGTATATATACAAACAAAAAAAGAGATTTAACACTGAATACAGGCACTATAAATGTACAGTGAATACAATAAAATGGCGGAAAGCCTACGGTGAATACAGTGTGAATACAATGAACGCATCAAAAACATAAATAAAAAAAAAATGCATACAAAACGCACTGTCATCTCGGTCGCGTTCTGTTCCGATTGAACAGACCTACAATGTTCTCCTGTTATTGAATAATTCCTCCGTCTAAATGTCTGTGTGTCTGTTAAAACGATTAATATATATTTTATAAATAATGAATTTAAGGAAGATGAATCCAAACGGGTTGAATTCATCGTCGAATCGTTAAAAAAAATATATTAATTCACAATGACGTAATGCCTATCCCGACTCCCCGACCTCGTGCAGTAACCAGCCTCTTCTTCTTCTTCCCATCTTGTTTCGGCGTTGCAAATCGCCATATTCTTATCGATAACAAAGAAAACAGACTTGATAAAGCAAGACTAAGCAATATTCTTCGATATTATGCAAGAACATTACGGAAATCACCTTTAAATATGGTGTAGATTGGTCTAAATATTTCGTCAGCATTGGCAGGTGGCCAAGCCCTCGGTGGGCGATACGAGCTAAACGGGTCTCGCTGCCTTTCGTCACCTGTTTTTACAGGAAAAGGGACGACAGGGGGACAGGTGGATATCGAGGGGGGCACGCACCCCTCGGTTTAGCTTCCGCAGGGGGGAAAGGGGGTCCTGGTCAAATTTTAACAGGTCAGAATGCGTCCGAAGTTCGAGGTCACTGAACTGGCCGCTTCTCTTTCTCTTTCTCTCTCTCCGTAGCACATCTCTCTCTCTCTCTGCTCTGCTCCACCTCCACCACCACCACCTCCTCCTCCTCATTCTCCTCCACTTTTTCCACCTCCTCCTCCAACTCCACAAGCTCCCTCTCCCTCACGACCACTCTTTCTATCAATTTCTCTATCTGGCTCGAAACGCCTGTACCTCCCCCTAGGGTACTCCCCACCACTCCCCCTCCACCCGCGCGAAAGGTGGTGTTGGTGTTGGCGACGGTGGTGGTGGTGGAGGAGGAGGAGGAGGAGGAAAGCTGTCACTTCACACAAATAGACGCCTCTCCAGCGAAGGGCGAAGGCTCCCCCGCCCTTCCTTACCTTGCGTTTGGTTACCATCAGATTCCCGAAGTCGGAGGGACGCTCCATGAGACCTAGACGCCCATGGCGACGGCGGGAAAGTCACAAATACTCGGGAGGACGCTGCTTAGCGTGTGTGTGTGTTACCTTACTCCTTACACACCACTCTCTCTCTCTCTCTCTCACTCACTCACTCATTCTCTCTCTCTCTCTTTCTCTTTCTCTCTCTTTCTCTCAGTGGCGTGGATCGGGTCGGCTCAGACTCGCTGGCGACGTCTGGTAATTACGGCCGGGCGCGTGGATATCGTACGTTCTCCTCTCGAGTCGTCGTTCCTTAGCGGGGAGTTGTCGATCACTAACCGGATATTATTGTTATTTTATAATTTTTTTTATTGTTTTTCGTGATTTAGGGATTTCTCAATGTTTCCTGGAAGGAATATGACGCGTTTTTAAGGGGGAAACTTATTTTTGTAACATGTTCTGAGTATTTACTGTTATTTATGTATATAGTTTATACTTCCAAAGTCCTGTAGACATTGAAATGAATTTATATACATATATATATATATATATATATATATATATATATATATATATATATATATATATATATATATATATATATATATATATATATATATATATATATATATATATATATATATATATATGAAACCTTCTTAGTTCCCAGTGCTGGGCCTTTGGCCTAAACTTTATATAACAATTCCAGGTCATTAAGTGAAATATTTGGCATTTCTTTAAAAAAACCAATCGCTGAAATGATAATTATTAACTGTAATCCCTCTAACAAAGTGGCTATTATTATTATTATTATTATTATTATTATTATTATTATTATTATTATTTATTATTATTGACGAAATCTTCAGAGACCTGAAACTACAAAATTATAAAATCACAGGGTTTTGGGATCATACCCTTTTTTCCGCCCGTGGGAGGTGCACCTTGCCTCCAGATGTACAACAGCCTTAGAAGACAAGGACAGCTGACGAAGGGAAAGACGCCCCCTCCACTCAAAAAGGGCGTCACACCACCCTTTGCACAGACTCCGGAGAAGCCACAACAAGGCTGTTCACGGCACCTCCAAGATGCCCCCTGCAGTAGAAGCATCTGTTCAAGGGCGTCTTCAGAATAAGTCAGGGTTCAGGATGCTTGTCACAAGCCGTCAGAGAATATAGGCTCTGCAAAAACCTTCCTTCTAAAGGGAGGTGTTGACTCGACTCTGTGCATTTTTATCTATTTATTAATTTTATTATTTTTCTTTTTTGATAAGTCCTAATGAACACCTTAATATTCTTTGGAAGCTTCAGAATTTCAAGTCGGTGGCCTTTGGTGGGCTTGGTACATATGAATAGGGTTCGTCTTCTGGATAATAATAATAATAATAATAATAATAATAATAATAATAATAATAATAATATTTGCTCGAAAGGTCTCCACTTAACCAAAACAAACACTTACATGGGATGACATATCTGTTTATTTACAACAAACGTAAGACAAATATAAGCAAAACTTAACAAAAACTTACTCTATTGGGCCAAAATCAAAAGCAACGCAAAATTAAAATGACATTAATTATGTATTAATATTGATTTTCATTTTACATAGTAGATGAACCCTATTCGTATGGAACAATCCCACCAAAGGGGCCACTGCCTTGAAATTCAAGAAGCTTCCAAAGAATATTAAGTAAGAGGAAGTGAATTGAAATGAAGTAAAAAGAGATCCCACTTATTAAAAAATAAAAAATAATAAATTAATAAATTAATTAATAGATTATAAAGCATTAAAATGCAAGAAGAATAGTGTTAGGGTACTTCTGAAGTTTCAATTACGCGACATCCTCTGTAGGGAGGCTGTTTCACAGCCCAACGGTTCACTGCAATGTATATACATATATATTTAAAACACTAGACAAGGTCAGTGTTCATACCCCATTTGCACCCACGGTAAGACCTGGGAGACCCAGCCATTGGCTGCTGGTGGCTTCCCAGGTTGACGTACTGGGTCCCCCACCAACCTCCTCCCTAAGTCATAGGATTGCCATTGAGTGAGGTTTGAATCTGGGACCACAAATTGGAAATAGAGCTGTAAAAATCAGTCAGATTTAGGTACACAGTGTATAAATGATAGCATAATGGAAATGGCTGATATTCCATTATGTATAGATGAATAATGAAAGTGAGACAGAGATGGTCTGGACATGTCCTTCGAACAACCCCTTGGGAGAATAGGTCGTGATAATTGTCAGCTGGGCCCCCTTGGGTGCCAGTGGATGAAATATTCCAGATCATAGACTGAGTCCTTTCACTTTTCAACAACAGTCCTACTATATACGGGCAGTCCCCGGGTTACGGCGCTTGGCTCACGGTGCCGTGAACCTTGTTTTACGGCCCCGTAAACCTGTTTTACGGCACCGCAACCCTGTTTTACGGCACTTACGGCGCTGTAGGGGCCATTTATTCTCATTATTATTGTGAATGTTCCAGTTTTATCCTGTGTGTAATACAGATATCATCAGCATTATAGGTCAGGGTCTTCTAACCCAGACCTATAATGATGACGATGATATCCATATTACACAGAGATGAAATAGATATAGGAATACTCTGTCCATTTTTTATATAGTAAGAGTATCATTGACAAGTTCACGGACCTACTCTGTTGTCTAATACTCTTGTCTTTGGATAATATTTCATGCATTGAAATGCAGTAATATGGACCTAGCTTTGCTTAAAGCTCCTGTAGTATGATAGATTTTGGATCATACATACTGGAAGATCCCGTAGGGCGGCAGTGCTATCAGTACTGTATAGGCATTACTCAAGGTTCTTTACAGCATGCCTCAGGCTCCTAGCTGGAACCCCTTTCGTTCCTTTTACTGTACCCCCATTCACATTCTCTTTCTTCCATCTTACTTTCCTCAACCCTCTCCTAACAGTGTTCGAGGTGCAACTGAGAGGTTTTCCTCCTGTTACACCTTTCAAACCTGTCGATTTCATTTTCAGCGCTGAATGACCTCATAGGTCCCAATGCTTGGCCTTTGGTCTAAATTCTGTATTCTGTTCTATTTATACTGGAAGACTAAAAATATGAATGATTTGTTTGAGTGAATGAAGAATATATATACTTTTAAGGTAGTAAGTAGGTCAACATGGGTCAACACACAGTAGGTTTGATTCTCATCAAGGGGGCCAGTTCATTCCCTTCCAAATTTGGTACCAAAGTTCTCAGTGGAAAAAAGTACAAAACCTATTAACCAAATCAGAAGCTGGGGACACTCTCTGCATCACAGACCCTGTCCACCGCAACGCCACTTAACTCGCAATCGATCGAGGCGGGATGATTTCGCGAGACCCAGGAATTGAAAAACATTGATGCCCCTGAAAGTCTTCGCGTTAGACTTTGTAGTTACCTTTACAAAAATAGATTTCTTTCCTGATTCTGTTTATCCTTCTCCTGTTGCAGAGACAATAGGCAACCAGGAGCTGGTTGCAATGTAGGAGTTGCATTGCAACACCTTAAAACAAGAGGGGTAAGTCTGGTTGGGTGCTTAACCTTCCCCACCAAGGTGCCCTGTCTTTAAGCAAGCGCTTTGTATTGCTTGTGTTCTATTTTATTCCAGTGTTGAGTCTCTCTCTCTCTCTCTCTCTCTCTCTCTCTCTCTCTCTCTCTCTCTCTCTCTCTCTCTCTCTCTCTCTCTGAGGTGAGGGAGCAGACATGGAAGTTTGAGTTTAATAGGTATGCAAGACAATACATGAAGTTGTCAGATAGATAGTGACTGATAAAATATGGTATATATATATATATATATATATATATATATATATATATATATATATATATATATATATATATATATATATATATATATATATATATATATATATATCTGAGGAGTTAATCTGTGAAAGTATTTATAGAAGGATGTCCAGAACGACATGTTAAGAAGTTAAATGGAACTTTGAATAGAAAGATGCTGTCCGAAAGAGAATGCACTCTTGTTGAAAGCAGTGGATTGAGTGGTTTGATGTCAATTTGAGGTCCTGAGCAGCTAATGCATGGCTGACCAGTATGTGTAAGGTATATCTGGATGAGGAAAAGTTCCTAAGGAGTGGAAGTTTGCAGGTTATAAAAAGGCAGAATGAACATCTATAGAGGCCTAGATTTATATGAACGAATGAGTTGGTTAGCCAACACTCCTTTATGGAATAAAAGTATGCATGTTGAGTCCAAATGGATGTAGAAAGATTTAAGACACTGAGGTAAACTGTTAAGCATTTTATATAGAATAATAGATGAAAATGTATTAATATAGATAAATGTACAAGAAAAAATTGGTTAAACTTTTGTCGGATAGTGAGATAGGCCAGAGTACCTCGAGGTCGTCTGGTCACGTGGAGAGAATGGAAGACTATAGGTTGCTGAAGTTTGAATAATTCAGTAGTTTAGTGATAAAATAGTGCTTTGTAGGCAAAGGGAGTGTCTGGTTTGGGGCAAATTGTTTGCAAGATGAAAAAAAAAAGCTTTTAGTACAAAAACTTTTTAAAAAATCATAGTTTAAAGCAAATTACATTTATATAACTTAAGTATCCTACATAGAGCCACATATGTGGACGCTATAGTTGCAGCCTCCGTCCGCTATGAGGCCCCACTGTCGATGCATTGTCAATGAACATGGCGTCTTGTAGGCGTATGCTGGCTCAGCAAGTTATTTCTTTTCCTTGCTGTCTATCTATCTGTATATCTCTATCTATCTACTATCTATCTATCTATCTATCTATATTTATATATATATTTATTTAATATTATATCTTAAACAGGTATCATCTCGCGTAGGTGAGTCTAGCGCTGTTGAAGCCACTCCTTTATTTAAGCCTCGTGTCCGTGCATGCGTCTGTGTGTGTCTGTGTTAGTGCGTCTGTAAGATTTCGTCATGATTCTTCAACTATCTCTCTCTCTCTCTCTCTCTCTCTCTCTCTCTCTCTCTCTCTCTCTCTCCGTCCCCGCTGACATTTTCCAAAAGATTCCGGAGTTCGGAGAAACAGACTCATGTTTTTTCCAAGCGGCGAATTCGAGCGGAAAGTTCCATCGTCATTCTCTCTCTCTCTCTCTCTCTCTCTCTCTCTCTCTCTCTCTCTCTCTCTCTCTCTCTCTCTACACCATTTTACACAGTTATTTTCACCCGTTACATTATTTAAAGCGTGCAGTTTGAAAACAATTGACAAATACATGACAGAATTCACCATCTTGAACATGACATTTCCCAATCGACTCGGATAAAATTCACCGACTGACATTTTTGTTGTTTCATTTGTTTTATTGCTTTTTTTTTAATTTTGCGTCATTTCAAAGCATTGCAAATGTTTAAGCTGGAATCCTACATCTAGTTGACAAAAGAAGGGAATATCCTGAAGGATTCCCGGGGCAACATTTCGTAGGAAATGTCGAAAATGTCTAAAAATATTGATGCGTAATAATATTCTTTCCCAAGTGATGACGCGCACGGCGAGAGTCGTAAGTCATCGTACCCTGGCACCCATGAAAAGTCTCTCTCTCTCTCTCTCTCTTTCTCTTTCTCTCTCTTTCTCTCTCATCTGAAACTAGTTCATGGAGGAGAGATATTTATTGGTATTAAATAGGCTTTAGCTATTTAAATAGCCTTTTAAAATGGATGGTGATATTATTAAAACTGTTAGATATGGTTAATATTTATCGAAATTATTTTTAACCGTAAGATTCCATTGTGCTACACAATGGGGTTGCCATGTATCCTTTTAATGGCGGCCTTTTTGAATAGTAGAACTAAACTTAATGTTGTTTAATGTTGTTTTTGATAATTTTTAATATTTTAATTATGTAAATATATTTTAATGTATATTTTAGTATGTAATAAGACTTATAGAAGTATCTTGATATATTTTAATGTATTTTTGTATAGAATAAGACCTGTAAAAGTATTTTTTGACTGAAATAAAAGTTCAGTGACAAGGTACATGTGGTCTTTGTGATGTAAGCAGTGACTAAGTCGGGGTCTTTGCACTGTGACCAGGACTGGATCTTGGGGTCTTTGCACTGCAACCTGAGTCTGGCTTACGGGGTCTTTGCACTGTGATCAGAACCGGATTATAGGGTCTTTTCACTGTAACCAGAACTGGATCATGGGGTCTTTGCACTGTAGCTGAACATTCAAACAGGTTCTTAAGATAAATACCAACTTGCCACAAGGCTCATAGGGTCTTGTTGCTGTAACCGGAGTCTTGATCACGGGGTCTTTGGACCGCAACAGGAGAGAAGTCAGTCACTGAAAAAAAGGTCCATAAATCTTCATTCTTCAACTGAAGACTGGGTACAGAACACTTTGTACTGAAACTGGTGGCATAGTCCAGGAGGTCTTTATACAGTACTGAAACTTGTAACATTGTCCATGGGGTCTTTGCACTGAAACTGGTGGCATTGTCCATGGGGTCTTTGCACTGAAACTGGTGGCATTGTCCATGGGGTCTTTGTACTGAAACTGGTGGCAGTGTCCATGGGGTCTTTGTACTGAAACTGGTGGCATTGTCCATGGAGTCTTTGCACTGAAACTGGTGGCATTGTCCATGGGGTCTTTGTACTGAAACTGGTGGCATTGTCCATGGGGTCTTTGTACTGAAACTGGTGGCATTGTCCATGGGGTCTTTGTACTGAAACTGGTGGCATTGTCCATGGGGTCTTTGTACTGAAACTGGTGGCATTGTCCATGGGGTCTTTGCACTGAAACTGGTGGCATTGTCCATGGGGTCTTTGCACTGAAACTGGTGGCATTGTCCATGAAAACTGGGGGTCTTTGCACTGAAACTGGTGGCATTGTCCATGGGGTCTTTGCACTGAAACTGGTGGCATTGTCCATGGGGTCTTTGCACTGAAACTGGTGGCATTGTCCATGGGGTCTTTGTACTGAAACTGGTGGCATTGTCCATGGGGTCTTTGCACTGAAACTGGTGGCATTGTCCATGGGGTCTTTGCACTGAAACTGGTGGCATTGTCCATGGGGTCTTTGCACTGAAACTGGTGGCATTGTCCATGGGGTCTTTGCACTGAAACTGGTGGCATTGTCCATGGGGTCTTTGCACTGAAACTGGTGGCATGTTTAAATGGGGTCTTTGCACTGAAACTGGTGGCATTGTCCATGGGGTCTTTGCACTGAAAATGGTGGCATTGTCCTTGGTTCTTTGTACTTGAACTGGTGGCATTGTCCATGGGGTCTTTTTACTGAAATGGGTGGCATTGTCCATGAAGTCTTTTTTACTGAAACTGGTGGCATTGTCCATGGGGTCTTTTTACTGAAATGGGTGGCATTGTCCATGAAGTCTTTTTTACTGAAACTGGTGGCATTGTCCATGGGGTCTTTGTACCGAACCCGGTGGCATTGCCAGAGGGGTCTTTTTACCTAAACTGGCAACATTGTTTATGGGGTTTGCACTTTAACTGGTGGCATGTCTAAATGGGTCTTTGTACTGAAACTGGTGGCATGGCCAAAGGGGTCTTTGTACTGAAACTGGTGGCATGGCCAAAGGGGTCTTTGTACTGAAACTGGTGGCATGGCCAAAGGGGTCTTTGTACTGAAACTGGTGGCATGGCCAAAGGGGTACTTGTAACTGAAACTGGTGGCATGTTTAAAGGGGTCTTTGTACTGAAACTGGTGGCATGGCCAAAGGGGTCTTTGTACTGAAACTGGTGGCACAGCCAAAGGGGTCTTTGTATTTTAACTGGTGGCATGTCTAAATGGGTCTTTGTAATGAAACTGGTGGCATGGCCAAAGGGGTCTTTACTGAAACTGGTGGCATGGCCAAAGGGGTCTTTGTACTCTAACTGGTGGCATTGTCCATGGGTCTTTGCACTGAAACTGGTGGCATGTCTAAATGGGTCTTTGTACTGAAACTGGTGGCATGGCCAAAGGGGTCTTTGTACTGAAACTGGTGGCGTGGCCCAAGGGGGTTATGTACTTTAACTGGTGGCATGTCTAAATGGGTCTTTGTACTGAAACTGGTGGCATGGCCAAAGGGGTCTTTTTACTGAAACTGGTGGCATGGTCAAAGGGGTCTTTGTACTGAAACTGGTGGCATGTTTAAAGGGGTCTTTGCACTGAAACTGGTGGCATTGCCTATGGGGTCTTTGCACTTTAATTGGTGGCATTGTCCATGGGGTCTTTGTACTGAAACTGGTGGCATGGCCAAAGGGTCTTTGTACTGAAAATGGTGGCATGGACAAATGGGTCTTTGTACTGAAACTGGTGGCATGGCCAAAGGGGTCTTTGTACTGAAACTGGTGGCATGGCCAAAGGGGTCTTTGTACTGAAACTGGTGGCATGTTTAAAGGGGTCTTTGTACTGAAACTGGTGGCATGGCCAAAGGGGTCTTTGTATTTTAACTGGTGGCATGTCTAAATGGGTCTTTGTAATGAAACTGGTGGCATGGCCAAAGGGGTCTTTGTACTGAAACTGGTGGCATGTTTAAAGGGGTTTTGTACTGAAACTGGTGGCATGGCCAAAGGGTCTTTGTATTTTAACTGGTGGCATGTCTAAATGGGTCTTTGTAATGAAACTGGTGGCATGGCCAAAGGGTCTTTGTACTGAAACTGGTGGCATGGCCAAAGGGGTCTTTGTACTGAAACTGGTGGCATTGTCTATGGGGTCTTTGCACTGAAACTGGTGGCATTGTCTATGGGGTCTTTGCACTGAAACTGGTGGCATTGTCTATGGAGTCTTTGCACTTGAATTGGTGGCATTGTCCATGGGGTCTTTGTTCTGAAACTGGTGGCATGGCCAAAGGGGTCTTTGTACTGAAACTGGTGGCATGTTTAAATGGGTCTTTGTACTGAAACTGGTGGCATGGCCAAAGGGTCTTTGTATTTTAACTGGTGGCATGTCTAAATGGGTCTTTTAATGAAACTGGTGGCATGGCCAAAGGGGTCTTTGTACTGAAACTGGTGGCATGTTTAAAGGGGTCTTTGTACTGAAACTGGTGGCATGTCCAAAGGGGTCTCTGTACTGAAATTGGTGGCATGGCCAAAGGAATATTTGTACTGAAACTGGTGGCATGGCCAAAGGGGTATGTATTGAAACTGGTGGCATTGTCCATGGGGTCTTTGCTCTGAAACTGGTGACATTGTCCTTGGTTCTTTGTACATGAACTGTTGACATTGTCAATGGGGTCTTTTTACTGAAATGGGTGGCATTATCCTTGGGGTCTCTGTATTGAAACTGGTGGCATTGTTTATGGGGTCTTTACTCTGAAACTGGTGGCATTGTCCTAGGGTCTTTGCCCTGAAACTGATGGCATTCTCCAAGGTGTCTTTATACTGAAGTTGGTGGCATTCTTCAAAGGTCTTTAAACTGAAACTGGAGACATGGCCTAAGGGATCTTCGTAATGAAACAGGTGGCATGGTCCAAGGGGTCTTTGTACTGCAACTAGTGGCATTGTCCAAGGGGTCTTTTAGCTAAAGCTGGTGATATGGCCCATGTGGTCTTCTTGCTGAAACTGGTGGCATTCTCCAAGGAGTCTTTATACTTAAAATGGAAGGATGGTGAAAGGGTTATTTGCAATGAAATTGGTGGCATGGTCCATGGGGTTGGTCTTTGCACTGAAACTGGTGGTATGGTCCGTGTGGTTTGTACTGAAACTGGTGGCATGGTCAATGGGGTCTTCATGCTAAACTGGTGGCATTCTCTAAGGGGTCCTTGTACTGAAACAGGTGGCATGGACTATGGGGTCTTTATGCTGAAACTGGTGGCATGGTCCAAGGGGTCTTTTCACTGAAAGTGGTATCATATATATATATATATATATATATATATATATATATATATATATATATATATATATATGTATATATATATCCCATTATTGTTGCTTATAATATTTACTATAATATAAAACCAGTACATAATCATATATATACACTATATTTAACATTCCCACACTACAACAGTATTCACATTCATCCTTCATACAACAACGTCACCATGATGTAAACGACGAGGCACCACACTCACGAAATACTAAACACCATTACCATTTACAACCGCGCTGGTGAAGTCTGGTCAATGAATGAACGCAAACCAGGTGCTGAAATCCATGAATGGATGATTCCATTTACGATGTTGGAAGCCATTCTCAGATCGTGCTCATAATATCGCTTTTTTTTAATGTTTCCCAATTGAAAATTAACAGTGTTGAGTCGATTTAATATAGTTTATAGATTATTTAACTAATTCCAACCGTTAGTTAATGATTAGCAACGTTAATTATCGAGATATATGGCGTTGCAGACGCGCTGGTCGAAAGTATAGATTGAAACGGTAGCGTTTTGGTAATCGCTTCGGGTAGTTATCGTACACGGCTCGGGATGCAGCAGCATCGACGGGAAGTAGATTGCCACTAGACACTTTAATTAATTATATATTTTTTCTACGCCATTGCGCCGACCGAAATCAATGTCATCATTCAAAAACCTTTCTTTTTATTTTTAAAGTTAAACAAGCGGAAATAACCGTCTTAATTCATCGAAATAGAAAAATTGGAAAATTAATTTTTCGCTAACTGGCAACTTAGAGTTTCGTCATTGCTCGCTGGGAGCGTAACATGACAACAAGATTCCGCTAACCGGGTGATTTAAAAGGACTGGAATTTAAAGATTCTCTCTCTCTCTCTCTCTCTCTCTCTCTCTCTCTCTCTCTCTCTCTCTCTCTCAAGATTCAGAATTAAGCTTTAAAATGTATATTAGTTTTTTACGTATGTATAGTACTTTAGATAATATCATTGATGGTTTAAGAAGATTGAAGTCTTGAAATTAATGTTTTAACACTAATATAAAAATAATATTTTAATTTTAATTTAAAATTTAAATAGGTATATTTATATATATATATATATATATATATATATATATATATATATATATATATATATATATATATATATATTATGGACTGAACCCTTGGATTAAATTAGTATTTTATTTATTTTTATAAAATATAATTCTTGATATTATATTCCTCACTCAGTATAATAATAATAATAATAATAATAATAATAATAATAATAATAATAATAATTACAACCCCATAAAGTGGATATTTAGGCGTAATTGCCTGTAATTATAACCAAATGACTTTAGATGCTGGTAATATATTCCTCTCTCTCTCTCTCTCTCTCTCTCTCTCTCTCTCTCTCTCTCTCTCTCTCTCTCTCTCTCTCTCTCTCGCCAGTCATCTCTTGAACAACGATTGCCAATGGTAACCGAATTTTCTAGAGAGGGCCTCGATGGGGTAATCCCCAACCCCCGAACCCCATTTTTCCAACCGACGCATGTTTTTAGAGCCGAGGCCATTATACAGGTATGATACGTGTCCCTCTCACGCAACTGTCACTGAATTTTTGTTTTTTTGTTTTTCTTTTTGTCTTGAGATATTTCTTTTTCTTTAGCGTTGATTTTTAGTGGTTTAGGTGACTTTTGTGCAGTGTGGTCATATGAGAGAGAGAGAGAGAGAGAGAGAGAGAGAGAGAGAGAGAGAGAGAGAGAGAGATGGTGACTGAGTTCAGTGTAGTGTGGTCATTTTTCTTGTGTGTGTGAGAGAGAGATAGAGAGAGAGCAATGCAGGGTGATCAATTTTCTTTTTGTGTGTTTGTATGTGTGAGAGAGAGAGAAAGAGAGAGAGTAGAGAGAGAGAGAGAAAGGGAGAGAGAGAGAGTATGTGTGTGTGTGAAGAGAGAGAGAGAGAGAGTATGTGTGTGTGTGTGTGTAAGTGAGAGTTCAAATGCATTGTGGTGATTTTCTGTGTATGTGAGAGAGAGAGAGAGAAAGAGATAAAAGGGGGGTCAGGGAAAGGAATAAGAGAGTTGGGGTTGGAGAAAGTAAGAGAGAAAGAGAGAGAGAGAAAAAAAATTGGCAACTATCAGATCCATTTATTGCCATCTGCCATTCCACCCGTTATATAACCAGATTACTTCAACTCTAACTTACACTTTAAGCTTCTAAGCTTCCGTGTAAGTTCCCGGCCCTAGTGGAATATCTGGTATTTTCACTCCAGGCCCAAAGAGGCTAACTCTCTTGGCTAAGGCACAAGTTAGGCCTAGGCTTACATAAAAGCTCCCGGCCATGTGTGGGTGTTTGACTTTGCCCCTCCCAGGTCACGTGGGTTAAAACCTCACTCAGCGGAACAGATAAAAGTTGAATTTTTAACATTTTTAAATAATTTGAACCATTGACGGTCTTCGGAAGTTGGTCAGGAGACTACGCTGAAAATTGTCACTTATAGATGTTGGCAAAAGAGGAGAAATATTTTCACAAATGGTTCATTATGGCCGCCTTCTAACTACACCTGGAGTTTAGTTGTAGAAGGAAGAAGTCTCAGTGAACAGAATGGGAGGGTAAACAGATAATTTGTCAATAACCTTTGATGTAATATAACTGCACGAAAGCATTCAGTTTAGCGCTGCACCCAAGGAGATATGGTGCGTCTAAAGTCTTGTGGCAGTCAGTGCCACTGGGGCAGGTTGGTCTACGAAGACTCATTTAGCTAGTCTACCAAAGGGCATTGAGGATTGTGGAGTAGGTTGGCCAGCTCATCTATACCCTAAATTTCACTCCCAGCTAAATTCGTATCAATTTACAGCTAGGTTAACTCAGTGAAAGCGGCAAGGTTGAATCAAACCCCAGAACTCCAGCTCGGTGCGCGAACTACCTGATGATATCACGCTTGAATGACTTAGCTTTGTCAGAAAGAAATCTCACTACTAGTAGATCAAGGGTCATGAGAGGGAGCTTTTAGCAAACCCAAGTTCTTCATATACTGGGCTTTAAGGTTAGCTAGACATGGTCCCAAAATGCCCACATGAGGCCAGTCACCACTTGAGTTGAGCTTTCGATAAACTATAAGCGCTTGAAAGCCCAAGATAGAAGGAAGTCCGTGCATACATTAACTTCAGCAGAGGGGAATAGGGTTCTTGTGAGATGGGACTCGATTATGTATACATGCCTTCTAAAATGAAGTGGACTGCACAAGGCTTACTAAGAGGAAAACTTGCGGGGAAAAATGAACAAATAGATACAGTACCTTGATGCTAATATGCTTCTTCAGAGTAGCATTTTACATTGATCATTAGACGGTGGTAGGTTTGTTGAAACATGAGACAAGAACCCAAGACACTCTTAGTGTCAGTACTCTCAATATCATCATTTAAATTGGACAGTACCAACATCATCTGCCCCACAAAGTGAATGGTCTCATATCAGTATCATTCCTATCTGACCGTTAAGTCTATGAAGTATCTGGGCTAGTTAAAACTTTCTCCTATGATCCTTGTCTCTTGATGATAAGATGTTCTTTCTGATAAAGTCTAAGATATTTGTGGGCGATATTGTTATCAGTAGCCCTCACACTGAGCAGGCATTTGTGAGTTTAAAGGCTCGACTCATGTTTCACACTTCCACTGAGTCGACCTAGCTGTAAATTGGTACTAATGCTTAGCTGGGAATGACTGATTTTGAGTGTTCGCAGACCAAGCCTTAACCTCTGTCTGTAATATGAGAATTTGCACAGCCACAGGATCATTTAATCAAACCACTGAGAGAATATAGGTAGAGGTATTCACACACACAGGCTGTCCCTAAGACATTGACTGCTCTGACATCCCAGATTACCACCCGATTGTCTTGAAACACTGCAGGCTTGGAACATTCATATCTTACTGATTTGTAGCTCCCTCGAAGGCTGTAAGACATTATCTATATCTTTATTTTGACGTCAAGAGTTTGTATTATAAAAGATGAATCCCAATTCTCTTATCCAGCAACATTTTAGCATTCAGGTATTTTCATACTTACCATGGAGACAGTGATAATGGATAAATCTGGTTGAGAAACAAATGTTTTATATTTGCATCCCAATTCTGTTCCTCCACAGTTAATCAAGTTTGGATAATCCTTATCCATTCCTTTGGTTTGTTGTCATTTCTTCAGGACACTTTTGAGCCCAGTTCACTAGACTCATCTCTAGGTCCTTTCTCTCTCTAGCAAGACCTTGCTGGCTAAGGTATCAATGAATTTTAAAACTGCAAAATGAAATTGTACGTAGGTTTCATCAGTAGTCACATCAAACCTTTTGATGCTCAGCATCCACAGTATTTTGTCCACTGTCTTCTGGTACTGCTGTAAACTAAGCATCTTGTTTCGTACGCGTATGGGAGTCCTGTCATGTCTGCTTACTGCAGATGGGTTCCAGTGTTGGAAATATGTTGTTCCCAAAGAAAGAATAAACAAACAAATTTGGGAAACTGAATATGCTGAAGTAACCAACAATCAACTCTTGAACCCTACTTGTACTTCCAACCATTTCCAACCATTTCCTCAATTGGTTGCATCAGCTAGAGAATATTCAACTCATTTCTCAATATTTTGGACACCTTAAGATTCATCTCTTCACACTGTTATTGTACCAGCTGGTTCTCTCTCTCCCTCCCACATCAGGGTAATTTATGTTAGGAATTCATGATTCCATACTTAGACCCCTTTGCTTCAGTGCCAGAGAAGGATTAGAATTCATTATTTAATGTAATATTTTTCTTACGACAGATGATTAGGTATACAGTTTGATAACCTAAATGTTATCGTTCTTTGTTTGTAAAGAGGACATTGGCCAGTTCTTGGAGATTGAAAATCCTTATTAGATTCATGAGCGGGCTATGAAAGATGTAGCCCCAGATAAGAATGGGAACATTGGCTAGATGTCCCATGAAAGATGTAGCTAGAACATTATAGAGCAAAATCTAGTTAGGGTTGAATCTAGAATTTTCATGAGTATTAACCATTCGAATGCATACTTTAGAAAAGTCCAATGAACCAGTGATTCATTTGTATACCTCAGGTCTACGAACAAAATCCAGGTGCTCTGGAATTCATTCAGAACAAGGAAATAAAGTTTAAGATGTTTCCCATCTGTTAAAGAATATTTACCCCACAGCAATTCCATTTTCAACAATCAAGAAAAGTTCTGAGGACAGAAATGATTTTGTAGAATTTACAGATAGGAAGGGTGGGCTAAAATCAAGGAGTGGTGCACCTGTGGCCAAACCAGAATCCTGAAACACCCTTTCCAAGACTCTGTAGCTGCATTGTTTTTTGCCCTTTGCTTTTTCTTTGGTCCCTCTTCCTGGTTAGCTGTCTAACTTCTTCAACCTTACCTTACTCCAGTTTTTGTCACTCGTTAAAGAACAAATCCTCTGGACGATCGCTGTGTGATCAGTGGCGTCATTTCACATTTTTCTTTGGGTTGGGGGCAAAGGTTTAGAACTTGTGGTATGGGTGGGGTAACGAGCGAAGGGAGTCCTATCAGCTGGGGGTAGGGGAGCCGCTGTAACCCCCCTGAGAAATCTCTGGAAATTTGTGTGCATTTTGGGGCATTTCGAAGCCATGTAAGAGCTGTATTGAGTTAATAAAGCAGCAAACAGGTGTACCACATCCACTCACATAATGTTCTTAATGTTGTTATTATTATTATTATTATTTTTTTTTTTTTGGTCTAACAGTCATCCTGTTGGACTGGGTGGTTTTTATAGTGTGGGATTATGTGCGCTGTTTCTAGTAGCACACTCTTCTGCACGAGTCGTGGAGCTACTTCGGCATCGAGTTTTTCCAGATTCCATTTCAGGGATGTTGGGATCATACCTGGCGTTCCTATGATTAAGGGTGCAGTTTCCACTGGCATATCCCATATCCTTCTTATTTCGATTTTCAGGTCTTGATACTTACCAGATTTTTCTCGTTCTTTCTCATCTACTCTCGTGTTCCATGGTATTGCGACATCAGTGAGTGATGCTTTCTTCTTGATTTTGTCAATCAGCGTCACGTCTGGTCTATTGGTACATATCACCCTATCTGTTCTGGTACCATAGTCCCAGGGGATCCTTGCCTGATCACTCTCTCAGGTTGGTGTTCGTACCACTTATTACTGCAAGCTAGCTGGTGTTTCTTGCACAGGCTCCAGTGGAGGGCTTTTGCTACTGAATCATGCCTCTTTTTGTACTGGTTCTGTGCAAGTGCCGGACATTCGCTTGCTATGTGGTTGATGGTCTCGTCTTTCATATTGCACTTCCTGTGTATGGGTGAGATGTTATTTCCCTCTGTTGTTCTTTGGACATATCTTGCCCTTAGGACCTGATCTTGTGCCTGCTGTTAGCATTCCTTCTGTTTACTTCTTGAGCTCTCCCCTCTGTAGCCATTGCCAAGTTTCATTGCTGGCCAGTTCTTTAGTCTGTCTCAAGTACTGTCTGTGCATTGGTTTGTTGTGCCATTTCCTCTATTCTGATTTTCATTCTCCTGTCTCTGATATTTCTGGGTCTTCGTCTACTTTTATCAGTCCTTCTTCCCATGCACTTCTCAGCCACCCGTCTTCACTGGTTTTCAGATATTGCCCCAGTGCTCTGCTCTTGATGTTGATGCAGTCCTCTATGCTTAGTAGACTTCTCCCTCCTTCCTTTCGTGTTATGTATAGTCAGTCTGTATTTGCTCTTGGGTGTAGTGCTTTGTGTATTGTCATGTGTTTCCAATTTTTGGCCTATGCTGTGGAGTTCAGCCTCCGTCCACTCCACTACTCCTGCACTGTATCTGATTACTGGTACTGCCCATGTGTTTATAGCTTTCGTCATGTTTCCGGCATTCAGTTTTGACTTGAGAATCACCTTAAGTCTCTGCATATATTCTTTCCTGATCGTGTCCTTCATCTCTTGATGCTTTATATCCTCTACTTCTATTATTCCCAGGTATTTGTGTCTTGTCTCATATATGTGTTTGATGCTGTTCCATCTGGTAGCTTTATCCCTTCAGTCCTTGGTACTTTGCCTTTTTGTATGTGACCAAGTCGCATTTTTCTATTCCAAACTCCATCCTGATGTCTCCAGATACAATTCTTACAATCTGGATCAGGGTATCTATGGTATCTGTTTCCTCGATGCTCTTACCATACAGCTTGATGTCGTCCATGAACATCAGATGGTTAATTCTGTTGCCTCCTTTCTTGAGATGGTACCCAGTATCCATCTTCTGCAGTACTTTTGTCATGGGAATCATGGCTACTACGAAGAGTAGTGGGGACGTTGAGTCGCCTTGAAAGTTCCCTCTCGTGATGTTAACCTCTGCCACGTGTGTTTTATCATGTCAAAGGCTTTCTTGTAGTCAATCCATGTCATGCTTAGGTTGGTTCTCCTTCTCTTACTATTCTTCATTACCATTTTATCTATCAAGAGCTGGTCTTTTGTGTCCCTACACTTCCTTCTGCAGCCTTTCTGTTGGTGGGGGATGATGTTGGTATCCTCTAGGTAGTTGCATAGCCTTTCACTGATGATACTTGTTAGTAAATTCCACATAATTGGTAGGCAGGTGATAGGCCTGTAGTTACTTGCTATATTTCCCTTGTTCTTGTCTTTCTGTAGTAAGGATGTTCTCCCTGTGGTCATCCATTTGGGTGCATGGTGGTTTGTGAGACAGTACTGGAGTTGTTCTGCTGTTTGTGGGTGTAGGGCCTTGAGGTTTTGAGCCAGTATCCATGGACTTAATCAGGACCTGGGACTTTCCATATGGGCATTTTCTTTAGTTTGTCCGACTGTGTCTGTCGTGATTTGGGCAAATCTCTGTTTTGTTCTCCCCATTTCTTCTGCCTTGATTTCCTGGAGCCATGTTGCATGTTTGTTGTGTGGCACCAGATTGCTCCATATGTTTTCCCAGAGTCTCTTACTTGGCTCGGCTTTAGGAATTTCCTGGTGGTTGGCTGTATAGCCTTTTCTGGTTGGTTCCGAAGAGTTTGTTCTGTTGGTATCCTTTATTCGTGTTCATGTACCGTTGGATCTCATGTGCTTTGGCTTTAAGCCTCTGTTTTATGTCTTCTTTTGTGTTGTTCCTGTACTTTGTCTTTCTTGTTCAGTCCCTCTCTTGTTTTCTCGCTTCTTAGCCTCTTTTCTGTCATCTCTTTCAGTTTGCTCAAGTCAGATCTCATCGCCATGATTTTTTTCCCAGGCACCTTTTCCAAGGCGGTTGCTGATTTGGTTTCTGTTGGGTTGGTTGTGGTGGTCAGTTGCTGGATGACTACCTCCGAGTACCTGACCATCCTCCCTGCTCATTTGGCTGTATACCTGGCTGCTAGACGAAGCTCCTCTGTTGCCAGAGGTTCCACTTACGTCGTTGTCGTTTAATCTTTCATTTCTTTCAATCATTGCTGAGTTTTGCTATTAAACCCATAGCTGTACCCTACCCCATCAGGGATAGATACTCATTTACAGCTGAGTAGACTGAGGAAATTGTGGTAAAGATCTTTTCCCAAGGAATCAACGCCAAGGTGAAAGGATCGCCCAGTCCAATGATTATTATTATTTCAAAGGCTAAGCAGCAAACCAAGTCTTGGGGGGAGGTCATCAGTGTCTTGAGGGGGGCAAGTGCCCCATCAGCCCCCACCAAATAATGCCCGTGTGTGTGATGTCACTGAATGAATTCGCTCTAGCACTAAGATCACCTGTTACCAAAGTCCCTTATTAAACAGTCCCAAAAGGTGAACCATTTTCAAACTAAAGTAGATGAGTCCTTCTAGTGTTGGCCAGTCTGTATAGATGAGTCCTTTCTCCAAGTATTGGCCATTATAACAGAATTCTTTGCCTGAGCTAGTTAGTATGATTCCAGACATCCACTCAAGCCTCTCATTTACTGAAACACCTTGTCAGCACTTACAGGTCAGATTTGAGCAAGGGCCTATGTGGCTAAGTCACATTCAAGCTATCCCAACCAGACAACCAACGATAGAATGCATAGGCCTAGTACCGGAAAGTTTTAGGAAGTCATTGGCAGTCTCCACACGCTGTGGGTGGTAGGGATGCCATTGGAACATCGTGTCAGAGACATTTTTGGTCATCAGACACAGCTGCCTTAGTGTGCCTAGCTGTTTCAGTCTTGAGGTACCACACACATTTTGGACAACTTTTTGGTGCTGTGAGGTTTCACATTGCGGGTTTGCGTGTATTAGTCAGTGAGAGATTTGGACCTCCAAAGCAGTATTGATGTTCTAGAAATTACAATTCGACGAACAGGCATTATTATGCCTCATTTTAACTCCTCCACATTCTGCAAAGTGAAATATTGAAAGATCAAGATTGCAGAAGAATTCTGGAACCTTTCTCAGGTAGCAGAATTGCAGTTCAGGAAAGGTAACATTCCACTCTCTGGCCAAAATTATGGCAGTGAAACAAAAATTAACTTGACTTGTTTGAACAACGTAAGTAGTATATAAAAAAAGCACGAAATCTTTGAACTAATATCATTTTATTATCGTAATGCTGACAAAAAATAACAAATACATTTCAGCTATGAAGACATTTAACTATAGACTTTCAATAAATATCAAATCGTTCAGACTAAATCTACCTGATTAGCAGTTGACACCTGGTCTCCTCCCACAGATATAAAATGTCACATAGACAGGTAGCCTAACTTCCTCATCTCGAATCAGAGGAGTTAGTCTGTGGGTGGAATGTACTGCAAAAGAAAAGGATGGCATCTTTCCAGTCACTGTTTATTATAAAATTGTGTCCTTGTAACTAACATCAAGACTAATCAATCCATTTGGCTCCTGAGACATTCTTGTAAAAGAGGTTGAGGTTGATAATTCAGAGTCAAACTTTGCCAATAATTTGGTTGTAAAGACAGGAGGCTGGCATTCCTTTTAAGACGTTATCAATAATTTGACAACAGACACTAAAATCTTACTTTCTGAGTCTTGTCTTGTTTTGACTAGCTAACCACCATTGACCTTTGTACCTTGCTCATCTTGTTCGGAACCTTTTAAACCACAATCTTCGTCTTGTTCTGAACTTGTTAAGCCACAGTCAGACTTCTGAATCCTTCTCTGCTTGTTCTCAACTTGTACACAACTGCTAAATCCTTCAATTCACATCTTGTTTGAAAATTGTACGCCACAGTCAGACCCTCTAATTGCCTCGCGCAAACGAAGTTGGGAGGGCGTAATACTTGCTACAGTTGTGTGCCCTCAGAATTATAAAATGCTCTGTGTACCCATATAATTGCATTGTTCCAAGCTTCAAGACACTATAGAATGTCCGTAGTATCGAAACTGTGTAATACATAGCCATCACTCTTGCTGATATGGATACACTAGTCTTGTCATGATAAACTATTTCTAAGTATACTTGAGAGGCACTGATTTCCTACAGAATTTGCAGAGAGCGAGAGAACAGAAATTGATAGGTCCTGTAAATGATAAAAATTGATATCCAGCATAAATCTTAAATTGTCTTTTTGTTCTATACCTGTAATATTGGTAGAATACATGTCTAAGCCGTGGTGACAGAAATGTCAAAGCAGTCATAAAATGTACAGAAAAATAATGTTTTAGGGAAAATCAAAAAGGAAAACTAAGCTCGCGATACAAAAATAAGAACACTACATGCCTAAGGTTTAAAGAACACTGGAACGCCTTGCTGTGTTCAAGGTAGCAAAGAGTCTTTCATAAATTCATTTAAAAGTCTTGAAAGCAGTTGCAGCACAAAATCCACTTAGCAAATAAGCCTCTCCTAATCCCATGGAAAATGCCAGACAGGACTATTTCCCGCTTAAAAAGACTATACCTATGTACAAAATCACAGATTATTGAAAGGTGCCAAAGGCTAACTCTCTACAGTATGGTGGTGTGTTCTAAAAAGAAGCAGAGTTTATGTACATCATGATATGTTAAGACTACTATGTACACTGCAAATCTTTATATGAACCGTAGCCTGAATCAACTTTATTTCTCCTCTCCAGAACCATGATGAAAAATTCACTATGTACAATAAATTTTGGCACTTCAAACTGACCCATTCCTAGTTCCACATTTTGACCAGTGGAAGAGAAGTGTTCAGTGCCAAGGCACTGGCAATTTGATAGAAACTTTAAAAGCTCAGTCATATGAACATTCAGCTAGTGTCAGAATGGTATTCCAGTTCAGCCACTGGGAGAGGAAATCACTGTTCGTAAGACCTCAGGTAGCGTGGTTGCTTTTTGTTTCAGATAAGGAACCTTAGCGAGTCTGAGAGATTACACGTTCAAGTGAATGAGAAGAAGTCAGATTTATTGTTATTCGAGAAACAGAAGTGGCAGAAGTCTAGACACTTAGCGGAAACACGATGCCACTGTCGCTGACGACTGCATCTTGAATGTTGGTGAGTTTAGCCGCTCTGCACGCCACGTCGAGGCCGTGCTCGACCTGGCCTATCGGACACTCCTCGTACGCGATCGGGTGGTCGTTGTTGTAGATCGTGAAGTGGGCTGGCTTGTGGTCGTTTGCGTAGCAGAACCCGGCGACGAGTCCGGCGGTCACGCTCTGGGCGTTGAGGTCTCCCATGGTCAGGCCCGGGAGCGGGGCGCCGCCAGTTCCGTTGTCCATTTCGTAATCTCCGCCCCAGATGCGCTCCCCTGGCCTGCCTCTGTTTTCCACTTCCAGGAGTCGGGTGTTTGCGTACGAGGGACCCCTCTCCCCCGAGCACAGGTAGAAGAACTGACGGGTCCTCGGAGCCAAGTTGGCCAGTTTGATGATCAGCCTTCCCTGAACCTGGCCATTCCAAGAGAACTCCAAGAATGTGCGCATGCACGTTCGGTCCACCATGTTCCTCACGTCTAGGTACTGGAAGGAGAGCGAGCGGTTATTCCTTCAGTGACTCAGCCACCTCAGACATATTACATCCACTACAATCTACTATAAAAAGTTCTTAGCCTCGGTTAACCCTTGGAAATAATGACAGAGAATGTGCCTGTGTATTTACAAGTAAATCTTCGATGACTCGTATAAACAAGATTGCGATATGCGTTGATATCGTATATTTATGTGGCAGGATCATGGCGCAACTTGTAGGATTCATGTCTTTGTGTCTGCGGAGAACTTGAGGTACAAGTACCCTGTTCTAACAACTAGTACAGAGTTTATTTCATACTGTATCCCTAAAAAGATTGCTTAAGCAAAATGAAACATGTAAGCAAGCTACCTACTTCAACTTTGTGTGTGTACACAGGTGGCGTTCCCTCGCGGAGTGAATGCAAGAGAAGGTATCCGTCGAGCAGTGTGACTTTGGCGCAGCGGCTCCTCCCTTCCTCGTTATGGACTGCCCACACATCGCTGCCCACCAGAGAAGCCGCCTTCAGTATTTCTGACAAGAACTTTGGGATGTCATCGAAGTCACTGTACTATAAGAGATAAACACACTAGATTAATAGCGACACACTTCGCCAAGTTGATTGATTGATTGATTAATTGTGGGTTATCTGGTGTTACAGCTACCAGGGTCACCGTTGCCAAGTTGAACGATTTTGTTCGTCAAGTAGTCCTGAGTATTCCCAGCTTCAAAAAGCATGTCCATACATTAACATTATATTCCAGTACACTTTAAATTGTCTTTCAGCGTTTTCAATATATTTTATAAAGTCAGAATGCTGATGGAGAATATCTTACCCTCCCTTTACGTGGAGAAAAATTAGCCGCAGCACCAGCTGTGTTCCTTTCCACAGCAGCCTCTAACGCGGAGCATGTGACTATCTCGATCTGGAGGAAGACGAAAGATGTTTAGGTTCGACAGGATTTTCATAAGTCTTTGTACCTAGTACAAGACACCCATGAAGTTTCTGTTCTGTCAAGGAAATCTTATCTATCTATCTAGGTGTCGGAATGCTAAAGACAGAGCAATACTTGAATTATACAAGTTAGGTCTAGAATACATTACCTCCTTCGCCCTGCTGAGTGCCTGAGAACCCAAGACATCCTGCGCCTTTGCAACCCACCCCTGCACCATGACACTGCGACCGTCGTGGTCCTGATGCACCTGAGCGACTTCCAGGAGAGACGACGCAGAGTTCACCTGCTCTTGCGCGGCCTCCAGGGTGGTCCGCGTCCCCTCCCCCTCATCTATCCTGGCTGCCACTTCGTTAGAGGTAGAGACCATGGCTTCGAGAAGGGACTCGTGCCTCCCGACGAGGGCCTGCAGAGCCTGGAGCTGATTCTGGTGGATGACGCACTGGTTGCTCAGCTTCTGCTGGAAGTCGCGGAGCCGCGTCAGGTGGCAGTTGAGGGTCACGAGGTGCTCCGTGTTGAGCTCGCTCGCCTCGCGCTTCAGCTCCACGAGGAGGGCTTGGTCCCTCTGTGTGGCCAGGGAAAACGCAGGGTCCTCCAGAAGGCTTACGACGGTGTAGTTGATGGGGACGTCGTCCACCGACTGGACGGTCCCGTTGTGAGGTAGGCGGCAGAAGGGACACAGCAGCTGGCCTCGGCCTAGGATGTCTGTCAGGCACGAAGTGCAGAGTGTGTGGCCACAGCTGAGGCATCTGGGCCTCCTCTCCGCGTTGTCGAAGCGCTCCAGGCACACCTGACAGTCCTGGGAGGCCATGATTATCCTGGAGATTAAGAAAAGGGAAAATGAAATAGGAACTTATTGTAAGTTCACTAAAACAGGTCAGTTTAAAGCACAAAAACTGATTTTTAGGTTTTCCTTGTCAGTGGAAAAACTCTCAAACTTTCCTGGATAGAGTTATGTCACCAGTCAAGTTTATTTTGCTAAATCTTAATGTTGACTTGTGGGTGATGTAGAGTGAGTACATTACATAAAATGTACTACAACAACAAACATCCTCTGCACTCTACCTGGTGTACCTGTTTCTCTAGCACCAGGTTTAGTATTCTACGAAGTTTTCTAGGAGTTTATCTTGGCTACAACTAGAATGTGGTGTGGAATAGTTCGCCAAATGTTTAAGCAAGGAGTAAATTCATTGCAGCTCACTGCTCTCTCTCTCCTGAATTTCAAGTGTATCGGTTTTATTTCCTGTTCCCTCATGTTTATTTATTTATCACCTCTCTCTCTCTCTCTCTCTCTCTCTCTCTCTCTCTCTCTCTCTCTCTCTCTCTCTCTCTCTCTCTCTCTCTGTTAAGGCTGATTTCCCTTTGGAGAACTCTTGGGTTTAATACAGTCTGTTGACACTGTCTGTAGAGGTTTTAAGCTGAAGACTCAAAGAAAGAAAGCTTAAGAATTACTTTAGATGAGAAGAAATAAATAAATGTTGTGCCTGTGTGATTTATGAGTCCCGCTAGGCCTACACGTGGGCTCTGACGTCAGAGTATAACCATTTAAGCTGTACAAACAAACTCTGTCATTGAACTAAAGGCCATTTTATGATACGTGATTAGAAAAAAAAACATTACGGTCCAAATTAACGTAAGATTTCTGAGGCAGTATTGTCAAATCCGGTAAAATCCGAGACCAGATCCCAGACATGGGTCTAAAAGCACATGACGCCGAGCAGTTGTACAGGAAGATCCAAGATTCTTTATAAAGGTCGACTTGTTTTTGCTGCGCTCTTATACTTGTTCTTAACTGTTTAATTCTCTGTTTCTCTGCTTTTACATAATCACCAAAGATTCTTCCCCACACTGCACGCCCAAAGCACTCTTTTAATGCATACTTATGCGTCTTTATTCATACTAAACACCAGTTGCCTATTAGTTTTGTGGGGACGAGATTGCTAGACCTATGTCATTCTCCATCTTGGTAACCTGACCAGAATTGTGATTCTTATTATGAAATTTAAGGCTAATTATCACAAATGATTGCATTCTGAGGTCATTCAAGTCTCCAATGATGTTCCTTTACGAGGGAAAGATGACCTCATCTGGTTATAAGTGAGTCAAACTTACATCTCACCATCTTTTTGCAAACATATCTCACCATCTTTTTGCCCTTCTCGATGGCTTTGTCGTATTGTTCGTGTCATTAATCGTTTCCTTACGGTTACAGAGAAGCTTTAGAATGAAAACTGAGTTAGGTAGGCCTATAGGTAATGGTGATGTCCGTAGGCCTATGTGAGTTTCACATTAATTTTTCAAAACCTTTCAGTCATTTTTTAGTAAAGGTGACATGTAATTTGTAATATTAATCCCACCTCCCCGTCCCCACACACACACACACACACACACACATTCAAATTTGTTCACACGCCCGTTCAGGTGTGTAAGAAAAATAACTTTTATAATTTGAGTGAATAATGAATCATTGATATTTAAATAATTTAAATTTGTTTTGAGATTAATCAGTAATTCCTGATAATTAAAATTATATCTCAACTTTCATCCAGAGATAAACAAAAAGTAATTGAAAATTATTATTATTATTATTATTATTATTATTATTATTATTATTATTATTATTAAACTCCCATCCTAACTACATTCCTCACCATCTCATAGAATAAATGTACTATAGTCTATAGTTATCAGTTATTCCTTTATAATCGAACCCATAATGATGAACATAGGCCTAATTCCTTTCTCTTCTAAATTAGTACTTGATAAAATTAGGCCTATGTTTGTAACAACAACAATAATAATAATAATAATAATAATAATAATAATAATAATAATAATAATGATTTAAGGGCCTTTAAAGTGGTGCAATAATGTCAAACACCTTTCAGAAAATGTCGTGGGGAAAATTTCAACCCAAGGCAAGCCACAGGCAAGATCAACCCCGGACATTTTGTAAACAAAAACCACGTGACAGGTGTCCGTTCGTGTTCGTGGTGGCTTCGTTTATGTATTCATTCGTTTACTCCTTTATTGACCGGCAAGAACACGAACACTGCTGTCTGTTTCGCCCCCTTCGCACAACAATGCACAGAGGTGCTCGTTTTTGTCAGCATATACATCCGGCACTTTGGTTATCGTCGCATAACGAAGCCACGGTTCGCGGGATGGAACCCACAGGGGGGGGGGAATGGGGTGGGAAGGGACGATGTTTCCTAACTCCATTACCTAATCAGGTCGACCACAGACCTTGACATGGTACCATGAATACTAAATATATTTCTCCATTTATTCTGTCGTCTTTTCGTTACATCTGCCAATTAACGCAACCTGCGATCATTTAAGTACCTAAAATACTTATAAAAACAAGTCTTTTATTTATATTTTCAAGTTTTTATAATAAAAATCCATCGCCATTCTGACGTTTGCAAAGTCATAATCCCTTTAAAGGTTATACCCCTTATTATCCTACGCAGCAGCAACACGGATGATCCCTAGACCTAGCCCGGCCATTTTTATCGGGAATATCAGCCAATTCTGACACATTACTTCCTTGCATCTCACCATTCTATAAAGTACTTTCGGCTGCACGCAACGTCCTTGCAACATCTGCATAGATAATGAGAGAAAAAGGTGATTTGTATGCTTAAAGGAACATCGAAAATCTCGCCAGGAATTCTGTGCCCTGAGAGACATCAACACCGCTCTCTCAGGTGTTGCCAGTGGCTACGCTAATTACGTAATGTTGCGCCATTCCTTTCACCAGAAAAAATACATAATTATACACACGGCCATTGCCGTTTTGGCCATTAATATATCAAGTTATTAACTACTTTAATAATAAGCTTAGAACATCAGACCGGTTGATATCGTGTTGATGTTTGAGGTACTCCCGGAACATAGTACCATAATTAACATGCATCTCACAATTCACCCATTTTCCCACCAAAATAACAAAATTCCTTCTGCAGCTCATTTCCGTCACTCGTGGTCGCAACAACACCTCCTAAGCAACAGACGAACAACATCTGATGGTATCTAAACGAAATAACCTCACAACAACGCTAAACGTCAAATCGAATCACTAGACCGATGTTGATCGTATCCCCGAGTATCGAAGCCATTTAATTTAGAAGCGGTAATCTCGTTCACCTACCTCCCTGTTTAGGGGAAAATGATCCTTTATAGACGGCCGTAGGACCTGGATCCTGTAGATACTCGATCCTACGTCGGGTTGTGAAGGAGTGATGGTGAGGAGGAGGAGAAGGAAGGCAGGTGAGAGATGTTGCAGGTAGGAGCGGTCCTTGAAAAAAAAACATGGAGGCGGAGCCTCTGCTACACCAAGTTGCTACATCAGGTTTACCGCATATTTTTCATACATTCGCCTGCTGTTAGGGGCTCATTTGCATGTGGGGCGGCAACGGAAGGGACCCTCCACCTCGCCCCCCTGGTTTTTAAGGGTGTATGACCCTTAAGGGGTCAGAATAAGGGGTCAAACAAATAAGTTTCACCGTAAGCTCTCTGGCACAGAAGAGGCATCCATGATGAATCTCGCCAATTTCCGTCTCTGTTGTCCAGAGATGAAATAGGAAAACAAAATAATGTGTTGCTTTTAATTCTCCTTCTTCTTCTTCTTCTTCTTCTTCTTCTTCTTCTTCTTCTTCTTGCTCATCTGTTCCAGAGAGAGAGAGAGAGAGAGAGAGAGAGAGAACTTTCTCAGGCCAGCTTTGTAGGAATGCTACCAAGCAGAAACGCAGTATCACCCCTTCAGAGGTCATAGAATGCATCCTAGTGTACAGGTTTGAATGATAATCAAGCACGCACACACACACACACACACACAGCTACTCTGGAATAGAAACAGTTAACCACAAAATGTTCAACTATTTTTCTTTTATTTACTCACATCATCAACACTTCCCTGCCATAAAGGAGAGAGTATTTAATAGCGTGCTTGCGCGCCAATTAGACAGCTGATTACCCGACACAGCGTGCCATCAATTATAGCACATTACTTTCGCCGTACATTTTAATGAAAAGCTCTCTGGGCGGAAGTGGTAATTCTATTCATAAGTTCCTGTCCAAAAAAAAAAAAAAAAATGACAATGTACTGTAAGTTTTAATTGAGGTCACCACCTGAATATATTTTAGTACTTGGACAAAGCTTTATGGAACTACCTTTGTTTGCCAATACTTGTTATATATATATATATATATATATATATATATATATATATATATATATATATATATATATATATATATATATATATATATATATATATATCTATCACAAGTTCCCCTCTTATACATTTTGGTTAAATGAAATTTATGTTTCCCCTTAAATACATTTATTTAGTTTTTAAACTGTATAACTTCTCCACCTTTCAGTGGGTAGCAGTGACCGAGTCCTTATCTTAAAAGGCACATTGTAAAATTCGTGGACTTAGAATTTCACTTGGACTGTGGGCATCGCACACTCCCTGCCCTGATGCCTTTTTCTAACTGACCCTGCTTCCAGAGCATTCGTATATATGGGTATGGGTCCGATGCCCAAATCTGCTATAATTCCCCCAAGATTCGCCCAGCTGGGCATCCCTTATCCATTAATGTTTCGCGTTTGCGTTGTTACCGAGTTAATGTGAGAGGTCACCGGGCGAGGTCAAGATCTGAATTAGGTCATCTTTCTGCCCAGTGGTGTACGGGGTAAACACTTTGATTCGCAGGCGACGAACGGTTAAACTCGGCATCTGCTGCCGCTTAGTTTCGTTAACTTCTTTATCAGTGATTTTCGAAATGCCCTTGAGCGTATATCAAAATAATTGGTTTGTTCAATTATAGACTCGATTCTGTTATATATATATATAATTTTTTTAGATTCAAGAGCGAGCAGCTAGCTAACCTGTTTCTAAACTACATAAATACAGAGTATAATACGATAGAGTTTACCACAGAGTTAGGGCAAAACAGCCAATTACCTTTTATTTTAGATGTACTCATTTCTCGACAAAGTACTGATTTCAGTGTGTCACAGTAATCTATTCAAACTGTTTCAGATTCCATGATAACAATGGGGTGATTTGTAGAACTACTGACATGAAATCTGCAACACTTATGTAAATGTTGAAGATTTTAACATCATATTTAGAGGTATAGTTCAAGATGAAGTTAGGTTTAGCAGAACTTGAAGTTTTAATAGTAGTGATTTTTTTTTTTTATAAAGTTTTCGGTTTATATTGTGAATGTTTTTTTATATGTATACTCATTAATAACCTTTTGACTTTTCATATATATTAACTTAAACACACTGCACCACTCACCTCTATCATGCGGGCTCATCCTCACTTTCTGGAAATTTAGACCCTTCTTTTCCAATGCCTCTGTCTCCCCATTCTCCCTACATGTCAAGACCATTACAAAATAACCTTAGACCTTCTGCCATAAGAGCGTTTATGTTAATGAGAGAGAGAGAGAGAGAGAGAGAGAGAGAGAGAGAGAGAGAAAGGCGTGATATTCTACAGACGGAGCCATCTTGAAAATCCTTTAAATCATTAGTACCATTATCGTCATAACAAGAATGGCGCTGTGATGTAAAAATACATAAACTTATATAGTGTCTATATGTGTCCGTCAGTAGAATATCACGCCTCTCTCTCTCTCTCTCTCTCTCTCTCTCTCTCTCTCTCTCTCTCTCTCTCTGGCCGTTAAAAGCTCCACTTCTTCCAGCTCTCCGCCGGGAGGTCCGGAGCTGAGGCGTCTGGTTTCAGTTAATGTAAAGTTAATTCGCAGTCGTAGACTAATTTCTCCCTCAGTGGTTACGACTTCCCTTTTGCCCTCTGCAGCCGCATCGAGCCCTTCTGTCGTTTGGCCCAGGTGCCGAAATCGTAGGGCCGCGCCCTTGGGAGATACGAAGGGAAATGTCAAGATATTTTGGCGGAGGGAGGGAAGGTTGAGTCTAGGGTTCGACCGCGGCTTGAGTGGACTTAAGTCTAGGTTTTTTGTGTCTCTCTCTCTCTCTCTCTCTCTCTCTCTCTCTTTCTCAGTTTTCTCTATCTCTCTCTCTCTCTCTCTCTCTCTTACACAAACACACGGAAAATACACAGAATATAAAACAGTTTAAAATATATGAGTCTATTGCTGGCTGCCTTCATAAGAGCTCACTCAATCAACCCCGCCCCTTTCTCTCTCTCTCTCTCTCTCTCTCTCTCTCTCTCTCTCTCTCTCTCTCTCTCTAAGTTGCCAGTGGTTAAACCACCATTGTTATTTCCGTTATTTAAATGAATAAATATTGTTATTAATAACAGGAACGTTATTAATAACAAGGACCTAAATAAAGAGCTGTCGTTAGTACCGTCGTTATTGATTTTTATTCGTTTTTAAAGGGATTTCAATCGTTTATATAATTATTCTTGAGCTTTTTAATGCATTTTTTATACGTTTTCACCACTGAAATATTAACAGCACTAACAGTTCAACAGTCGGAAAGCTGGGCGAGAGAGAAAGAGAGAAAACGAGAGAGAAAAAGCGAGAAAGATTTATAGAGAGAGGGAGAAAGCGAGTCACGAACCAGCGCCAACATGGAGCCGCTAGTTCAACGAGAAACCCTAGACCGATAATAACATTTTCATCGTTTTTCGGGGCAAAAGGTTGTCGTTTGGGGCACAGGCCTATGGCTACTGGAAGACGACCTAGGTGCGGCCATTTTGGCAAAATGGGAAGTCGTAGTAACTAGAGGAGAGATTTAGTTTAGGCTGTAAATTATCGTGACAATTACTGTAATCAGACCACTGAGCTCCGGACCTCCCGAAGGCTGGAGAGAGATTCACTCAGCCTGATGTTTGGGAAGAAGAAGAGGAAGAAGAAAAAGGAGAGAGAGAGAGAGAGAGAGAGAGACTATCTTCTTCTTCTTATGCCGAAACATCAAGAGGAATGAACCTCCATCGAACCTCCGGGAGGTCCGGAGCTAAGCGGTACGGTTTCAGTAATTGTCACGATAATTTACAGCCTAAACTAAATCTCTCCCCTAGTTACTACGACTTCCCATTTTGCCAAAATGGCCGCATCTAGGTCGTCTTTCCATAGGCGTAAGCCCATGCCCCAAACGACCACCTTTTGCCGCGTAAAACGAAGAAAATGTTATTATCGGTCTAGATTTTCTCTCGTTGAGTTAGCGGCTCCATGCTTGGAGCTGGTGTTAATATACTGTTAATATTTCATTAGTGAAAACGTATAAAAAATGCATTGAAAAATTAACTGGAATGCTGATAATAAAAACGATTGAAATTCCATTAAAAATTAATAAAAATCGATAATAACGATACTAAGAGAGAGAGAGAGAGGAGAGAAAGAGAGAGAGAGAGAGGGAGAAAGAAAGAAATATAGACAAAAGAGAGAGAGAGAGACTGACTAATGCTAAATTGAATAATATTACCCCAAATAAAAAAAAAGAAAAAGAATTATAACAAGCATAAGAAAGGTCTGCAGCCATAATTATTTTGTTATTGCTAAAATCGTGCGAAGTTGAAACTCCGTCTAAAGTCAACGACCGAGCGCCATTTGCAATGAGGCCAAATAATTCCTTCAATAATAAAGATTTTTATGTTTTTCCTTCACCTAGCGATTCAGAATACTTTCTCGAAAGCGGAATAACATTAATAAATGACATAATGCCGGCATTTATCGTGAAATGTCACGATTTATCGCAGAAAATTGTAATATTAGTAAGGCCGAGGCGCGCTTTAGGAGAAGCGAGAGGAGTAACACATCCTTGGAAGACCCACAACAACTTTGACTCAGGCGATGCTGACCTTCTACGTCAGTGGGCGGAGCTTCCTCCCCACGCGAAGGTTGCCCAATTGTCTTTTAATAATGAATAAACGATATTAAATGAAAGCTTTTTATGAGGTCAAATAGTTAGAAACTATAATAATAAAGTCGATTAAAAAGCCGAGTCGCTCCGTGACGTGTTTCATGGCGGGAGAAGCTTCGGGTGATTCGAACATTTAAAAAAAAGATTCGCCGGTAACTTCCCTCTGCAGGTCTTCTTAGGACTCCATTGTACTTTGCTCCCTGTCACCATAGAAAACGAAAAATGAATCTATTCAATCACAAGCAAAATAATCCTCGGCCGCTGAGGAAAAACGACGCTTTTGAAAGCAGGCGAAAGCAGTTACGAAGCGCCGGCAGAGAACCTAGAGCTATCAATAAATCGATAAATGAGACAATGCATTTCACGTAAGAAGGCTTGAACTTAGAACAGGAGGCTTGAGAACTCTCTCTCTCTCTCTCTCTCTCTCTCCATCTTTCCCTCTCTCTCTCTTTCTCTCCGGAGGACAAAGAAATAGACGTTCATTGTTCCTAAATAAAGTTGTCTTATTTTCAAAATGAAAGAAACTGTTTGTTGGTCAGTTAACGACAATAAATTACATTATTTTCTTTAAAAAACATAAAAGATTCTTAGACAGACTTGAACCCTTAACTGGTTGCTCTGTCAACCAGTCAAGTCTGCTCTGGTTCCTAGACTTATAAATTCGCCGATTAAGACTTTATCCCGAGACTATCTACCTCGAGGAGGCCTTCTGCCTCAGGAGGACCTCGACCCGGCTTCGGGAGGGCAAAAGGGAAGTCGTGGTGACTGGGGGCGTGAATATGCTGCACTGGAAATGAACTGGACAATAACTGGAACCAGACCACCCAGCTCCGGACCTCCCGATGTAATGGGAACACGTAACTGTTACTTATGCGTGGGACTGGAGGCGTCGCGCTCCCGTCGGAGGGACGACTTACAGGTCTAGTGATAGGTTGTGATGTAGGTCTAGACTGAAGGCTGATTGCAGGCTGTTGGAAAAAGAGAGAGAGGGTGGGTTGGGTCCAGAATATGAATCATAGGCATAATGATTTTTAAATGTTCTCATTATTTACAGGTCTCTACTGAAATAGATGTGGTACCTGTGTACCTTCCACTACTCTCTCCCTACAGGCAGGGGGGGGTGGGGGCTGGGGCGTCCTTATATACTATAGGGCTTCTTCTATAACCTATATTCTTTGTTGTAAAATTAGGGATTGTTAAGTAGACTTATAATGGGCTGACAAACTTTGACCCGTCTTCTTAAATATATTTTTCTCTTTTCTTCTTCTTCTTCTTCTTCTTCTTCTTCTTCTTCTTCTCTCTCTCTCTCTCTCTCTCTCTCTCTCTCTCTCTCTCTCTCTCTCTCTCTCCTTCTTCTTCTTCTTCTTCTTCTTCTTCCCAAGCACCAAAAGGACTGAACCTCCTTCCAGCCTTCGGGAGGTCCGGAGCTCAGTGGTCTGGTTTCAGTGATTGTCACGATAATTTGCAGCTTAAACTAAATCTCTCCCCTAGTTACTACGACCTCCCTTTTTGCCAAAATGGCCGCATCTAGGTCGTCTTTCAATAGCCCTACGCCTATTCGCCAAACATCAAAATTACTCGTAGAAAAACGACGAAAATACTATTATGGGTCTAGACTTTTCTCACTCCAATGGCGGCTTCCAACCACGTGTCGAGACCCAGATTAGCAATCATAGGTCTAAAGGTATATTTTTCTTTTATCTATTTTTTTAAACCACAAATATAAATCTAATTTAATTATACACATTTTTTTCTAGGTGATATTTTCTTTATCATTTCATATTTTCAGATTTTAATAATGATTCTGTCATTTCCCTGAGCATTGGAAAATGCCCCTTGAAAAAGATGCACCTATCACATAGAACTCTTCAATTCCCCTTTTTATTTTTATGTTATTCATTTTTTTCACGCCATTTTTCCATTTCATGCCCCAACAACCCATTTTCCAAAACCTCTTTTTGTTCTTCTGATTTAATAAAATATATATTTAATACAGACATCCTTATTTTAATCTTGAATTCAATCACTAACAGAAATACGATGTCAAATTTCTCACCTTTTGCCCCACAATTTCAGATAGTCCTCCCTCTCTCTCTCTCTCTCTCTCTCTCTCTCTCTCTCTCTCTCTCTCTCTCTCTCTCTCTCTCTCAACTTGTTCTAAAAGGCATATAGATTCATCTATAAATGACCAGGAGTATTGCAAAGCCATTTCTCTCTACAATCAATCAGTCATGTCACAACTTTCACAGGACACCCCACCCACGTCGCCATTTTCAACTTTCCAGGAAAGAATGAGTAAAATGCTTCTTACCATCTCTCTCTCTCTCTCTCTCTCTCTCTCTCTCTCTCTCTCTCTCTCTCTCTCTTCTTCTTCTTCTTCTTCTTCTTCTTCCCAAATAAAAGGACTGAACCTCCTTCCAGCCTTCGGGAGGTCCGGAGCTCAGTGGTCTGGTTTCAGTGATTGTCACGATAATTTGCAGCTTAAACTAAATCTCTCCCCTAGTTACTACGACCTCCCTTTTTGCCAAAATGGCCGCATGTAGGTCGTCTTGACATACCCCTACCCCTATTCGCCAAACATCAAAATTACTCGTAGAAAAACGACGAAAATACTATTATGGGCCTAGACTTCTCTCACTCCAATGGCGGCTTCCAACCACGTGTCGAGACCCAGATTAGCAATCGTAGGTCTAAAGGTATATTTTTCTTTCATCCATTTTTTTAAACCACAAATATAAATCAAATCTAATTATACACATTTTTTCAGGCGACATTTTCCTAATCATTCCATATTTTCAGATTTTAGTAATGACTCTGTCATTTCCCTGAGCATTGGAAAATGTCCCTTGAAAAATATTCAGTCTTCACATAGAATTCTTCAGTTCCCCTTTTCACATTTTATGTTATTTTTGTTTACACAATATTTTCCCATTTCATGCCCCAACAACCCATTTTCCAAAAACCTCTTTTTGTTCTTCTGATTTAATAAAATATATATTTAATACAGACATCCTTATTTTAATCTTCAGTTCAATCACTGACAGAAATACGATGTCAAATTTCTCACCTTTTGCCCCACAATTTCAAATAGTCTCTCTCTCTCTCTCTCTCTCTCTCTCTCTCTCTCTCTCTCTCTCTCTCTCTCTCTCTCTCTCAGCTTGTTCTAATAGGCATATAGATTCATCTGTAAATGACCAGGAGTATTGCAACACCATTTCTCTCTACAAAATCAATCAATCTTGTCACATAACTTTCACAGGACACTCCATCCACGTCGCCATTTTCAACTTTCCAGAAAAGAAAGAGTAAAATGCTTCTTACCATCTCTCTCTCTCTCTCTCTCTCTCTCTCTCTCTCTCTCTCTCTCTCTCTCTCTCTCTCTCTTCTTCTTCTTCTTCCCAAGCGCCAAAAGGACTGAACCTCCTTCCAGCCTTCGGGAGGTCCGGAGCTCAGTGGTCTGGTTTCAGTGATTGTCACGATAATTTGCAGCTTAAACTAAATCTCTCCCCTAGTTACTACGACCTCCCTTTTTGCCAAAATGGCCGCATGTAGGTCGTCTTAACATACCCCTACCCATATTCGCCAAACATCAAAATTAGTCGTAGAAAAACGACGAAAATACTATTATGGGTCTAGACTTTTCTCACTCCAATGGCGGCTTCCAACCACGTGTCGAGACCCAGATTAGCAATCATAGGTCTAAAGGTATATTTTTCTTTTATCTATTTTTTTAAACCACAAATATAAATCTAATCTAATTATACAAATTTTTTTCTGATGATATTTTCTTTATCATTCCATATTTTCAGATTTTAATAATGACTCTGTCATTTCCTGAGCATTGAAAATGCCCTTGAAAAATATTCAGACTTCTCATAGAATTCTTCAGTTACCCTTTTCACCTTTTATGTCATTTTTGTTTACACAATGTTTTTCCATTTCATGCCCCAACAACCCATTTTCCAAAAACCTCTTTTTGTTCTTCTGATTTAATAAAATATATATTTAATGCAGACATCCTTATTTTAACCTTCAATTCAATCACTAACAAAAATACGATGTCAAATTTCTCACCTTTTTACAATTTCAGATAGTCTTTCTCTCTCTCTCTCTCTCTCTCTCTCTCTCTCTCTCTCTCTCTCTCTCTCTCTCTCTCTCTCTCTCTCTCTCTCTCTCAACTTGTTCTAAGAGGCATATAGATTCATCTGTAAATGACCAGGAGTATTGCAACGCCATTTCTCTCTACAAAATCAATCAGTCATGTCACAACTTTCACAGGACACCCCACCCACGTCGCCATTTTCAACTTTCCAGGAAAGAATGAGTAAAATGCTTTTATCATCTCTCATCTCTCTCTCTCTCTCTCTTCTTCTCTCTTCTCTCTTCTTCTTCTTCTTCTTCTTCTTCTTCTTCTTTCTTCTTCCCAAGCCAAAAGGACTGAACCTCCTTCCAGCCTTCGGGAGGTCCGGAGCTCAGTGGTCTGGTTTCAGTAATTGTCACGATAACTTACATTAAACTAAATCTCTCCCCTAGTTACTACGACTTCCCATTTTGCCAAAATGGCCGCATCTGAGTCTTCTTAACATATCCCAACGCCTGTTCGCTAAACATCAATATTAGTCGTAGAAAAACGACGAAAATACTATTATGGGTCTAGACTTTTCTCACTCCAATGGCGGCTTCCAACCACGTGTCGAGACCCAGATTAGCAATCATAGGTCTAAAGGTATATTTTTCTTTCATCCATTTTTTTAAGCCACAAATATAAATCTAATTTAATTATACACACTTTTTCTAGGTGACATTTTCTATATCATTTCATATTTTCAGATTTTAATAATGATTCTGTCGTTTCCCTAAGCACTGGAAAATGCCTCTTGAAAAAGGTTCACTCTTCTTATAAAACTCTTCAATTCCCCTTTTCACTTTTATGTTATTCATTTTTTTGTTTCCGCCATTTTCCCTTTTCATGCCCCAACAACCCATTTTCCAAAATCCTCTTTTTGTTCTTCTGATTTAATAAAATATATATTTAATACAGACATCCTTATTTTAACCTTCAATTCAATCACTAACAGAAATACGATGTCAAATTTCTCACTTTTTGCCCCAACTTTCAAATAGTCTCTGTCTCTCTCTCTCTCTCTCTCTCTGTCTCTCAACTGTTCTAATAGGCATATAGATTCATCTATAAATAACCAGGAGTATTGCCACGCCATTTCTCTCTACAGTCAATCAGTCATGTCACATAACTTTCACAGGACACCCCACCCACGTCGCCATTTTCAACTTTCCAGAAAAGAAAGAGTAAAATGCCTCTTACCATCTCTCTCTCTCTCTCTCTCTCTCTCTCTCTCTCTCTCTCTCTCTCTCTCTCTCTCTCTCTCTCTCTCTTCTTCTTCTTCTTCTTCTTCTTCTTCTTTCCAAGCACCAAAAGGACTGAACCTCCTTCCAGCCTCCGGGAGGTCCGGAGCTCAGTGGTCTGATTACAGGAATTGTCACGATAACTTACAGCTAAAACTAAATCTCTCCCCTAGTTACTACGACCTCCCTTTTTGCCAAAATGGCCGCACCTGAGTCGTCTTAACATACCCCTACCCCTATTCGCTAAACATCGAAAGTAGTCGTAGAAAAACGACGAAAATACTAGTATGGGTCTAGACTTCCCTCACTCCAATGGCGGCTTCCAACCACGTGTCGAGACCCAGATTAGCAATCATAGGTCTAAAGGTATATTTTTCTTTTATCTATTTTTTTTAAACCACAAATATAAATCTGATTTAATTATACACACTTTTTCTAGGTGACATTTTCTATATCATTTCATGTTTTCAGATTTTAATAATGATTCTGTCGTTTCCCTAAGCATTGGAAAATGTCTCTTGAAAAAGGTTCACTCTTCTTATAAAACTCTTCAGTTCCTCTTTTCACTTTTATGTTATTCATTTTTTTGTTTCCGCCATTTTCCCTTTTCATGCCCCAACAACCCATTTTCCAAAAACCTCTTTTTGTTCTTCTGATTTAATAAAATATATATTTAATGCAGACATCCTTATTTTAATCTTCAATTCAGTCACTAACAGAAATACGATGTCGAATTTCTCACTTTTTATTTTGATTTTCTCTCTCTCTCTCTCTCTCTCTCTCTCTCTCTCAGCTTGTTCTAAAAGGCATATAGATTCATCTGTCAATGACCACGGGTATTGCAACGCCATTTCTCTATACAAAACTAGTCAATCAATCATGTCGAATCACTATTACAACACACGTCGCCATTTTCAACTTTCCAGAAAAGAAAGAGTAAAATGCACGCAGAGAGAGAGAGAGAGAGAGAGAGAGAGAGAGAGAGAGAGAGAGAGAGTGAGAGAGACTATCTTCTTCTTCCTCTGCCGAAACATCAGGGGGACTGAATCTCTTACCATCCTTCGGGAGGTCCGGAGCTAAGCGGTACGGTTTCAGTAATTGTCACGATAATTTGCAGCCTAAACTAAATCTCTTCCCTAGTTACTACGACTTCCCATTTTGCCAAAATGGCCGCACCTGAGTCGTCTTTCAGTGGCCATAGGCATATGTCGCAAACGACCGAATTTTGCCTCGAAAAACGAAGAAAATACAGTTATTGTCGGTCTAGGTTTCTCGTTGAATCAGAGGCTCCATGTTGGCGCTGGTTCGTGACTCACTCTCTCTCTCTCTCTCTCTCTCTCTCTCTCTCTCTCTCTCTCTCTCTCTCTCTCTCTCTCTCTCTCTCTCTCTCTCTCTCTCTCTAGGAATGGCTAAATAAAACTTTAATCAGGACGACAAAACGATTAAATTTACGTTGCAAGATTAATTTTTTTATTCCAGGGCAAAAATATTTCCTGGGTCGTAGATGAACATATTCTTAACATACTTAGACCCGCATAGATATAGAAAATGGCATGTGGCAACATATGCAGGCCCAGTGTTTAAGCATTTAAAATATTGTGTTTATAAGTAAATTAAAAACTTTAGAGTGTACTCCTAGACCTATAATAACATATTACGTTAAACACATCCCGTGTTTTCACATTATATATCTCTAAATTACACTAAAATTGAATTTCATTTCAAACAAAAATACACCTTTAACATAACTTTTAGAGTTGAAAGCAATGTAATCCATGTATTTATCATATTGCATATTTCCAATGGTAATTTTTTCCCCATTAATTTCCAGACCATAAGCTCTCTGAATCTCACATTAAATCAGTCAGATGCACTGAATCTTCCTCACGTTTTTGTTTTGATTTTATATTATATCTAATTTATATATCCGTGACTTATGGGGAGTGGAATATATATATATATATATATATATATATATATATATATATATATATATATATATATATATATATATATATATAATACTTTTGAAATGTGGAACCTTTTTTTAAACGTCAGCGAATTCCTACGAAATTGATAAAGAAGAACAAAGTCAGTCTTAAACTTTAAAATAACTAAAGTACCTAGAGAGCTTTTAAGAGCTTTCTTCTTCTTCTTCTTCTTTTCTTCTTCTTCTTCTTCTTCTTCTTCTTCTTCTTCTTCTTTCTTCCTCTTCTTCCTCCTAAACATCAGGAGGACTGAACCTCCTTCCTACCTTCGGGAGGTCCGGAGCTCAGTGGTCTGGTTTCAGTAATTGATACGATAATTTACAGCCTAAACTAAATCTCTCCCCTAGTTACTACGACTTCCCTTTTTACCAAAATGGCCGCACCCGAGTCGTCCTTCAATAGCCATGGGCCTAGACCCCAAACTACTAACTTTTGTCGCGAAAAAAGACGAAAATACAGTTATTATCGGTCTAGGTTTCTCGTTGAATCAGAGGCTCCATGTTGGCGCTGGTTCGTGACTCTCTCTCTCTCTCTCTCTCTCTCTCTCTCTCTCTCTCTCTCTCTCTCTCTCTCTCTCTTTTTTGAAGAATCTAAAAAAATAACCACGTTGCAAGATGAATTCTTTTTTTTTTTTTAAAAATATTTCCTGGGTCGTAGATGAACATATTCTTAACATACTTAGGCTCGCATAAACATAGAAAATGGCATGTGGCAGCATATGCAAACCTATATTTAAATGTTTAAAAGTATTTAATGTTTTTATTGTTTAAACGTAAATAAAAACTATGTTTAGTGTAGGCATAGACCTATAGTAACATTTGAAACAATACATCCAATTTCATTTCATTTTCCAACAAAAATGCACCTTAATACACCCTCAAAACGCATACAACAATGATCTACTCATTTTGAAATATGAATACTATTGTAAAAGCCGAAAAATATCAATATGACACAAATTCAATACTAAATGTGTTGAAGAAGTTTGACAACCAATCAGGGACCCATTAATTTCCAATCCATAAGCTCTCTGAATCTCACATTAAATCAATCAAATGCACTTCAGTTTCGTCATGTTTTTATTTTGATTTTTTATTATACGTCCATCTAATTTATATATCCTTGAGTTATGGTGAATGGAATATAATATATAATAGTTTTGAATTCTGGAATCTTTTTGTAAACGTCAGCGAATTCCTACGAAATTGATAAAGAAGAACAAAGTCATTATTAAACTTTAAAATAACTAAACCACCTAAAGTGCTTTTAAGAGCTTTCTTCTACTTCTTCTTCTTCTTCTTCTTCTTCTTCTTCTTCTTCTTCTTCTTCTTCTTCTTCTTCTTCTTCTTCCTAAACATCAGGAGGACTGAAAATCCTTCCTGTCTTCGGGAGGTCCGGAGCTCAGTGGTCTGGTTTCAGTAATTGATACGATAATTTACAGCCTAAACTAAATCTCTCCCCTAGTTACTACGACTTCCCTTTTTACCAAAATGGCCGCACCTGAGTCCTCTTTCAATGGCCATAGGCCTATGTCCCAAACGACCAACTTTTGCCGCGAAAAACGAAGAAAATAGATATTATCGGTCTAGTCTTCTCGTTGAACCAGAGGCTCCATGTTGGCGCTGGTTCGTGACTCTCTCTCTCTCTCTCTCTCTCTCTCTCTCTCTCTCTCTCTCTCTCTCTCTCTCTCTCTCTCTCTCTCTCTCTCTCTCTCTCTCTGTAATCAGGACGACAAAACGATTAAATTTACTTTGCAAGATGAAATCTGGTTCTCTTTTTTTAATTCCAGGGCTAGCTAAAATATTTCTTGGGTTGTAGACGAACGTATTTTTAACATACTTAGGCTCACATAAATATAGAAAATGGCATGTGGCAACATATGTAGGCCCAGTGTTTAAGTATTTAAAATATTGTGTTTAAAAGCAAATAAAAACTATGTTTAGTGTACGCCTAGACCTAAAGTATAGCAACATTTTAAATTAAACACATCCCGTGTTCACATTATATATCTCTAAATTATCACATTAAATCGAATTTCACTTCAGACCAAAATACACCTTACTATATACGCCCCTAAAACCCTTATAACAACGATTTACTCATATTTAAAATATTAATATCTTTTAATAAGCAGAAAAATATCTACACAATACAAATTCAATACTAAATGTGTAACAGAAATGTGACAACTATTTAATAATCCCTGTATTTATTATATTGCATATTTCCAATGGTAATTTTTTCCCCATTAATTTCTAGACCATAAGCTCTCTGAATCTCTCATTAAATCAATCAAATACACTTCAATTTCCTCGTTTTAATTTTGATTTTATATTATACGTCCATCTAATTTATATATCCCTGAGTTATGGTGAATGGAATATAATATAGGCCTATAAAATACTTTTGAATTCTGGAACCTTTTTAAACGTCAGTAAATTCCTACGAAGTTGATAAAGAAGAACAAAGTCAGTCTTGAAATCTTAAACTTTAAAATAACGAAAGCACTAATGAGCTTTTAATAGCTTTCTTCTTATTCTTCTTCTTCTTCTTCTTCTTCTTCTTCCTAAACATCAGGAGGACTGAACCTCCTTCCTACCTTCGGGAGGTCCGGAGCTCAGTGGTCTGGTTTCAGTAATTGATAAGATAATTTACAGCCTAAACCAAATCTCTCCCCTAGTTACTACGACTTCCTTTTTGCCAATATGGCCGCACCAAGGTCGTCTTTCAATAGCCATAGGCCTATGTCCCAAACGACCAACTTTTGTCGCGAAAAACGAAGAAAATACAGTATTATCGGTCTAGTCTTCTCGTTGAACCAGCCAGAGGCACTGGTTCGTGACTCTCTCTCTCTCTCTCTCTCTCTCTCTCTTTTTTTGAAGAATGGCTCTTTCTCTCTCGATTAAATTTCTCAAGATCTCTTTTTTTTTTTTCAACATGAACATATTCCTAACATACTTAGACCCGCATAGATATAGAAAATGGCATGTGGCAACATATGCAACCCAGTGTTTAAGTATTTAAAATATTGTGTTTATAAGTAAATTAAAGACTTTAGTGTACGCCTAGACTTTTAGTAACATTTTACATTAAAAACGTCCTATGGTCTTCACATTATAAATCTCTAAATTATTATATTAAATTGAATTTCATTTCAAACAAAAACACACCTTTAACATAACTTTTAGAGTTGAAAGAAATGTAAATTTATATATATTTACATATATATACTGTATATATATAAATAAAATATATATATACATATATATAAAGTAATCTCACAGTAATCCCTGTATTTATCATATTGCATATTTCCAATGGTAATTTTTCCCCCGTTAATTTCCAGACCATAATCTCTCTGAATCTCTCATTAAATCAATTTACTTCAGTTTTTGTTTTAATTTTGATTTTTATTATACGTCCATCTAATTTATATATCCTTGAGTTATGGTGAATGGAATATAATATAGGCCTATAAAATACTTTTGAATTCTGGAACCTTTTTTAAACGTCAGTAAATTCCTACGAAGTTGATAAAGAAGAACAAAGTCAGTCTTAAAATCTTAAACTTTAAAATGACTAAACTAATGAGCTTTTAATAGCTTTCTTCTTCTTCTTCTTCTTTTTCTTCTTCTTCCTAAACATCAGGAGGACTGAACCTCCTTCCAGCCTTCGGGAGGTCCGGAGCTCAGTGGTCTGGTTTCAGTAATTGATACGATAATTTACAGCCTAAACTAAATCTCTCCCCTAGTTACTACGACCTCCCTTTTAGCCAACATGGCCGCACCAAGGTCGTCTTTAAATGGCCATAGGCCTGTGCCCCAAACGACCAAATTATGACCTGAAAAAATGGCGAAAATGCAATTATTATCGTTTAGGTTTCTCACCGAGCCAGTGGCTCCATGTTGGCGCTGGTTCGTGACTCTCTCTTTCTCTCTCTCGTTTTTCTCTCTCTCTCTCTCTGTGCATTCCAGTAATTACTGACATATATAAAACAATAAAGCATTTTATATTTTCAAAAGTTAATTCTTTCATTAATTCCTATCACCATCTCTTGTTAAATTACTGTATTATCTAAGATCCAAGTTTTGATTTTGTAGTAAAGTATACGACTGATTCAAACAACCTTATATAGTAAAGAAGAATGCTCTATGAAAGCTATAGAATTTAATAGAACTTCGACTAAAAGCCAAGCGCTGGGACCTTTGAGGTCATTCAGTGCTGAAACGGAAACTGACAGTAAAAGGTTTGAAAGGTGTAACAGGAGTAAAACCTTTTTTTTTTCAGTTTCACTATAAAAAATATTTAGAAAGGGGTGGAAAGTAAGATAGAAGAAAGAGAATATGAAAGGAGGTCCAGTAAAAGGAATGAAAGGGGTTGCAGCTAGGTGCCTACGGAAGGGACGCCGCAAAGAACTTCAAGTAATGCCTACAGTGCACCACGTAAGGTGTACTGATTGGACTTTATGTCCTGGGACGCACCCCAAATGTCAATCCGTACCAACTGCATTCAAGTGACTGATGAACAACAATGATTGAAGGGAAGAGAAAAACTTAAATCTATTCTCAATTTTAATTTGGTAGCCATCTACAAGAAAACTCCAATTCTGACATAAAATCTTACACCCTGGGTCAAAAGAAGCTCGGTAAAACTTTGACTCTCCTAAAACTAAAAGAAAAAAATAGATATTCTCAGACACCAATGCGCTAATTTCACTTAAAGGTATCTGAGAACTGCTACTAATATATATTCTAGATCACTGAGATCTGGACATCAAAACGATCGAGTAATCTGGCTGCGTATCCATCGTCTTAAAAATTGGCTAACGGTACTGGCTTAAGATTTTTGGACAGGTTTCGGCACTGGGCTGTATAAAATCACACTTTCAATCCTTTGGTTATTGGGCTGCACACTAATTGTATCACACTATGTGCAACTGAAAATTATGAACAAGAAAATAAAAGTCTAGATTATTCACTATGACTATGGAATTTTGCAAAAAAAAAAAAATGAAACATCAAATTCTAACCAATTTCACATAACTACCTCGAAACTAAAATCAGTCTATACATTTTCACATTACTTCAAAATATTTATCTATTCTCACCTTCATAGGATCATTTCAAGAACAGGAAAAAATGCATAACACATGATATGATATAAAACAGTATCATACCATCTGGTTCAAAGTTGAATTCATAAGAGAGACTACAAAAGACTACAAAACAATTAGAAAAAATTAAAGCTTATCCTTGTATTTGCACCTACAAATATTTGGAACTTAAGACTTATCTTTGCGCTGATTTGCACGCAACAGCGTGAGACCGCTCTGGGACATTTTATGTCGCCGTGGACGAACAAATAAATCTTTTGACTGTGTACAGTAAAGTCTTGTACTATTCCGATGTTAAGAAATAATGTTGAATTTAACACTGCGCCTGAATTCCTTCCCTTATAATTCAACTGAGCGTATTTGCACGTTGAAATAGTTGAGAATAATCGAGCAAGTGTCAATAATTCACGATTTCACTTAAAATAGCATAAAAATTAAAGGTTTTTAATGTTTACAGAATAATAAAACACTAAAAAGCTAGCCTAAGCTGAAATACTACTTAACAAACAATGGCCATTTAGAAAGCATAAAAAATTTGAGTTGAGATTTGGGGCTATCAATTACATTTTCAACATTTAATACCCATCACTACTAATTCATTTCTAAACTTAATAATATTCAAACTAGTATATAGTACAAGCAAAATGGCCTACAGAATGTTTTTAAGCTTCTCACGGATGAGATAGCCTGGAACACCAACCGGCTATCTTAAGAGTTTCCAGAGTCCAAGGCTCTCCACCACATATTGCGTAGGTCTTAAACATAATTAGCCTTAGAGTATCAAAACTAATGCTGACTATCTTCACATTTGGTTACTTCTGAGCGACTGAGTTGGAATGGCAGGACAGATATGTACGAAACATCGTGGCCTCCCGCACGAGATTCTGACGTAATGCTAATTCAAGTCTCAGATATGGATAGTCCAGTGCTTTTCAAAAGTAGAAGCTGCTCAGACCTTTGAGAAACGTCTGCTCACTCACCCATTTTGGCGAGATATCACAACCAGAGGTCATTCAATTTTAAAAGTAACATTGTAACACTCGGTCCACTAAATATGAAGTGACCTGTTTGGGGGTCATTGTATAAACTTATGTTTTTCTATAAAATAAACAAAGAATCACACATCGCTGAACAAAAATCTACCAAGCTACTTAATCATTGTGTTAAGTTCACTATCCATGTCTAATACTTGTACATTTATCCTTGAATACAAGTACATTTTCCTTAAAACTTATGACTACGCCTAGAAAACTTGTACTACAAGCATAGAAGAAAAAGGACGCACTCAATTAAAAGTACAAAATTAAGTCCTCACTTAACCAAGAAGATACAAAAAAGGAAGCACAGTCGGTCAGAATTAGAAAGTCGAGTCCTCTTTTTAGAGCTGCAAAACTATAAGAAAATCTGGGTGCTTGATTTTACTACTGGTGACTGCCTGTCAGTATTTCAGGCAATGAGAATCGGTGACGGATCCAACCGGCACCCAAAACTTACAATGAAACGAATCTTTGCCTCGTTAGACGGTTGGAGAAAAACGACTTGGTGTCGGAACGTCAATTATAAATGTTAAATAATCTAAGAACTCAGAAAAAATCAAGCATTGAAAAGGACAGAGTGAGAAAAACAGAAGACATCATTTGGTAAGACTGCCACGAAGATTAATGCATCATTACTGACCAGAATCTTGGGTAATCCTTTAGGAACCAAAATGCAAATGGTATTTAGGCCTATATTTAAGAAGATATGAGTGTGAAATAAAAATACATAACGTTTGTAACCTTAATAATATGCGAACTGACCAACGAGTTCTACAGGACTTCTACAGCGGGGAAACATTTTCATCAGACTGGTGCGAAAACAGAAAAGACATTGGAATGGCAAAAATTAACATTTCCTGCATAATGGAATTGCAACCCAATATATGACTGATGTTTTGAAGTTACATAACTATATTTATCCTACAACAGACGGAATATCGACAGAGTAGTTCAACTCTACAATGAAATGATGTTCTCAGCTTTCTCCAGGCTGACCAATGTTCCGATCAAATTATGCTTCGTGTAATTTGTAAAAATAAACCATGAATCCATAGGTTTGAGCCAATTAAGGAGGGGAACAGTTGGGTAAGGTGCAACTGATCGAAATACATAATGCAAGAAAAATAATTGCAAATCCCTAGTGTGTTGGAGTGAAGTATTACAGGCTAAGATCTGTAATAGTGTTTCCTAAATGCCACCTGTAAACTTGACCTTAAACACATCAGACATCTATAAAGGTTTAGCAATCAAATTTAAAAAGCAGGAACACCCCATTTCTTCCTAAATACAGCCATTATTCTTCAGCTGTGTACTACATGCATAAAAAAACATTCCTCTTATAAGGTCACTACAGAGACAATTCCAGGAACATGCCAAATTCCCTTCCGTCTGATATTGGTTTATAAAATAAACGAAACTTCCTGATGAAAGATCATTTTCACACATCAGAAAGTTTTCGGTGCGAAATGCGCAACGTAACCACAGAAGCTGACGCAGACTGAGTGACCAGAAACATTAATCCTTTGTGCTTTGAAAATAAAAACCTCTGACAAAGCAGAAACTGCTTTGAGAAAGAAATACAATGAGCAAGCAGTGCTTCTACCAAAATCCTAAATACAGTACATATCTGGATCCCCGTCGCAAATACTACGGGACAAACGAACATTCAGTTAAAGCTAGACACAAAACATCATTACATAGTTGTTTTCTTATTTAATGACCAAGTTAAAAATTGTGGAGTACCTGACTTAAACATTACACAGGAGCTATTTCGTTTATAAGTGCACTTAGTGAGCTTTTCGTTAAAGCTCGTTCTATTTTTATGGCATCCACACAGTCCTACAATATCTGACAATTTGGATATCACACATTTGTTGCTGGCCTGATTGTGTAGATACTTCACAAATCTTGAACTGTGGGCCATTACAGATCAAATGCTGTTCACAGGCTAATTACAGATTACAGTATGTACATCCTATGAGTCAGCAACACTGACAATTTTCTCAAACTGTATGAGATAAACTCTAGCAGTATAGCTGCGTATCAACTGGCTCCTTAAGAAACAGAGTAAGTAACGTCGAGGTTAAAAATGACCACCTAAAATGACTTGACCCCTAAATACTCAGAAGCCACCTTAAAATTACTAATTCCACAAAGAGAGAAGCTGACTTGCGAAGGTTTATGATTTAGATGATGACGACGATGAATGAAATTATCACCACAAACTGTAGGATCGTTCTTCCAAAAATATGTGTTGAATATATTTATAGGCTTCGATACAAATGTAACTTTGAGGCAGTACGTTATAGCTACTGCAATGAAATGAAGAAATGGAGGGTGTATACAAAGTTATTTTCGGTTATTTGAGGCACTCCCAGACGAATATTCGCTTGTATACACTGTCTACATAATTCTAGATACAATTCACAATGAAAGTTAAATGATCTTTTAAAAACACGGACAAATTACCAAGTCACAAAGTCCTCTCTGTTAGCTTTTTGGGAGCCAACAGGAACAGGTGCTCCAGCTGCCATGCTTGGAAGGTTGAACGAATACAAAAATATACAGTATTTAAATAAATACGCCAAACGAAAAACTCTTCCCCTCTTGATAAATTTCAGAAAATATTTTGATACACGTCGACGAAGCGGAGGCACTTCTGGTGTGAGCGTACGGGATTCCTCAGGCTGCCCACGAGTCAAAATCTGAAAAGTAACAAAAAAACAAACTTATATAATCTAATTGAAACCACAAGCCATTTGAGAATCTTCATGTTTGCAAGTGGTAGCCTTTAAATCATTGTGAGTTTCTTTGCTACCATGAATTACTTTAACTTTAATCATACAATATATTAATTATTATTATTATTAAAATAGTTTAACCAGACCACTGAGCTGACTATCAGCTCTCATAGGGCTGGCCCAAAGGATTAGGATGAAATGACAAGTCTAGGCTAGAAGCCAAGGACTGGGACTTAATAGGTCACTCGTCAATGATGAATGAACGAAAATGAAAATGAAAATGAAATTAAAAGCTGGAACACACTCACACAATAAATACATTTATGCTCATACTTCCATATATACTCGCTAAAAAGGTATATTGAAATTCAAAATAAATTAAGTAAAATAAAAATTTACTTGTTTAAAAATTCATTGTACTGATTGATTGATTTTTCATTTTAAAATTCATTGTACTGACTGATTGATTTTTTATATTATACCAATTAACTCACAGCTTCTCATGAGCATTAAAATGGGTACTACTGAGAATGTTGAAGATTCTGACAAAACTTCTTTTATTGGTCTATTTCCAAAATTTGATAATCGCTGTTATCAACACACTGCAATCTGGGCATTTGGGAGGAGGACCACATGGAATGTTCATTAGTTGTCCATGTGTCAAACGAGTATGGCCCATTCGAAGACGCATCAGAGTTAACTTGTGCGCGTCTCTCTCTCTCTCTGATATGACGAACTCCATTTTCCAACACTGGATTTTATCTGTTTTAATTTATTATTTCCAGGTTCTTCATTCCATATACTTTGCCATTTTTTTACAATGACTGTTTTTATAAATCTTGTATAGCCACTAACAGGGATGTCTACATTTGCGGTTTATCAGCCTCTTCATTTTTCTGAATCCCTACATGGGCAGGGATCCAACATATTTCAGTATTTTTTCCCTTATTATACAATTTATGGAATGAAAACTTTACATGTTGTACAATAGTATAGCTTTGAATGGCTTCTATAGCACTTCTGGAGTCGCTATAAATCACAAAATTATTACACGAGACTTCTCTAATTATTTTTATGGCTGATACTATTGCACATAACTCAGCTGTAAATACTGAGGCATTATCTGGGAGAGAGAACCGATACACTTGGTTTTGGGACACTGCGGCATATCCCACCCCGTGTTGTGACTTAGATCCGTCGGTGTATATTACGTAATGTGGACCTTTTCGGATTATATGTTCTACTGCATGTCGTCTCTGGTATTCTGGAGTATCTGAATGACTTTTTCATAAATATTTCAAATGTGTACAAATTCTCATTTTATTCATTGTCCAAGGAGGAGGTAATTTTAATATTAATTGGGCAAGGAGGTGGATGATTGTTTATAAACACATCTCTTAATCCAAATAATTTTTTGGTTGGAGAACAATATATTAGTTACTGTAGCACTTTTTCAGTTTTGAAAATTACCAACAAGGGCACAGCTAACAGTGATTAGCGAGTTTAGTTCACCTAAGCATCCTATAATGACAATTCATTTGGAAAAATGCAAGCCATTAATCCTAAAATAATCTATGCATAGCATTCTGAAGCAAACAGTTCTAGAGAGTATGACTGGCCAACTCCCAAAGCCCTGTTGATAGCAACCATCTAGTTAGTGTATAATTCAGTTGCATTCCACAAATGAAAATGAAAGATTCAAATGGTTAGAATATGCCCAACAGTTTCGTCCTCCAATGGACCTCCTTCTTAACAAACACACCAAAAAGAGGCCCAGTACATTGGAGGATGAAACTGTTGGGCATATTCTAATCTTTTACATCTTTCATTTTCCTAAGTGGAATACAACTGAATAATATTTCTTCGTGTGTAAGATTACAAGTGTTACTGTATAATCTACAAGATAAATGGCTGTATGGTCACTGAAATAACTCGGCTACCGCAAATGGAGAAGTAGGAATCCATCAAATACTCAAGGTCTGAATGGGGGATCAACAACTTTGACTACCGAGTACTGTACTACATTAGTCTGCTAATAATCCCAGCCAAAGGCTTTATTGAAGAATTACATTAGTCTGTTAATAATCCCAGCCAAAGGCTTTATTGAAGAATTACATTAGTCTGCTAATAATCCCAGCCAAAGGCTTTATTCAAGAATTATGTAATCATTTGACTAACAAACAAAAGTCAGTCGCCCAGCATACAGTGGTCACAGAACCTGTGTAATGTCAGATGCTAACTGACTATTCTTACAATGTCAATGTTTCCTTGTTATGAGAGGTTGGACAGCATCTTCCTGTCTTTTATCCGGCGTGGGATGTTGGAAACACGAAAGGAAGGATAAAAATGGGAATCACCACTCAGAAAATAAATTTCGTGGCAAGCGTTGCTCTATGAAGGAATCTACGGTAATCTGGTTAACATTTTATGCAACCATGGGTTTGAGAGACCACCCGAGACGTTTCGGTCCAAATACCGTCACATTACTGTAGCAATAAAACTCAAGATACTTCTTAGAGCACAAATTTCCTAATCACTATCAAATACAAAAAGGTACTTACTACTATCCTCACATTTCGTCTCCCAATCAAGCCTGCTTCTCCTTCTTCAAATCGGCTAATATCTGGTCCGATTCTTTTTTGAAGTTGGGTAGCGTCCCGTCACATATACTGTCATCATCTTCTTCTTCTTCGTTGACGTTCAAGTGTCTGGCAAACTCCTCCTGTTGCTGTTTCTTCCATTCCTCCTTGACAGGAGAGGCTTTCAAAAAACCGTCCCACGACAGGTCGATCAGCCCGCCCTGGTGAGCAATTTTTGCCTTGACGCTGTGAAATAAATAGTTGTTTTTATTCGTTGTGCAAGCTGAATTTCGATAACAATTCTGACAATTGAATCATATGATATCATAGTCTGATGTACATATATACTTTATTCCTGATTACAATTCAGCACCGATTTGCCAAATATTTTATACATATCTCACAGTTAACAGCAATTCCAAATAGCTCTCAACTTAAACCAACTTGGGACTTTACACTTCCATTTTCAACTTAAAAATGTATCGCGTCTAAAACGGCAGCATAGCAAAAAGAATCATTATATTGTAGTTGGTTAGTACAGAGGCCTGTTAAGCTGAGATCCCTAAAGTTACTACTTCTAGAAATATGTCACTTCTCAGTTCCAGAGGTCCTTTATTCCTCATACTGTTGGACTGTGGAAAAGTCCCCCTACTGAGATGTGCAATTGGAACTTCTGATGTTTCAAGCGAATATGCAATACATTATTTATATATTTATTATACATTTTTATATATTTATTAATTTATTTTTCTTTTTTCTTTCGGTATTTCCCATTACCTCCTCGTCCTTCATCAAAACGAACACCTTAACATTCTCTGGAAGCTTGAATTTCAAGTCAATGGCCCCTTTGGTGGGATTGTTCCATATGAATAGGTTTCATCTCCTGAATGATATAATAACAATAACAATCATGCAATTGACCTTCCTTCTTTCTTACCGAGCTGCAAAGGCAATTGCAGATTCATCTGACTTTCTCCTCATGGGTGGAAGATACCAAACGTTGCAGACGATTGCCCAGGAAGTCATCATATGCAGCAAGTAGTGATAAAATTTGTCCTGCCACCAAAATGCATCGCCAAATCTCGCGTCAAATCGGATGGCAATGGGGTAGATGACCGTGTCTATCTGCAGAGGTTCAAGGCAAATTAATTATGCAATTCTAAGAGACCAGGAATGGAACTCGTAAAATCATGTTATCTTGGAAACGTTTATCAGCGAAGGTCATTTAGGTCACGATCTAAACTACTGACCTCGAACGCTCCTTTTTTGAACTGCATGACGGATGTGTTGTTGACGCACACGCCCTCTGGGAAGATCAGGATTGGGGCATTTTTGGGTCGCTGGCGTGCATCTGCAATCTGACGAGACGGTTTGAAAAGGTTAAAATAACAGAATTTAATTATCATTTCACATTCAACCACATTCAGATGTAGATGACCTATTGTGTAGTTGGGTTAACTCATTTTTTTGAAGTTATTACTGATCCATACGATTACATTTGATACAGTATAAGTGTATTAGGAAAGAACATTTACCATAAATTCTGTTATGGAAAATGGAAAACCTGTTTTGTGTCATGAAGTATGTATGTATCTGAAATGAAAAAGCTTTAAAACCCAAAGGCTTCCTTTCACATGTTAGAGAAGACTCAAGCAGTCATTTTTGCAACTAGCATTCCATATGCAGTACATTTACCTTGCACACAATTTTTTACAACGCATTCTACCTGAAACACCAGGACTTTAAAATGGACCCGTCTGCCTTAAACACAACTAAGAAGTTCAGTGAAGCATTGCAAAGGCTGAGTAGCTTTGTTACAAACACCAAGTATCTATGAGCATCATTCTTACAAGGCTGGGAGTAGCCCTTTATCCTGGACGTATGTGTCCCCTCCCAAAATGAGAGAACCCTCACTTACATGTGCAGTGTCAAGGTACATCTGTCACAGTCTTTTAATTCAAATGACAATAAAAATCTTCTTTGGGACAAAACAGGATTGCTATTTGATTTGCAGCTAAAACAACCGACAAAAATCCACTCCCCAATTTGGAACGCTTCCAAAATGGTAATCCGTTAAAGGGTTAGCACATCAGGGACAAAAATGCATCTGAAAATCTAAACAAAAACCAGAAGGCTTTGCTCTTACCTATCCATGACGACTGCTCTCTCCTTGGCTTCCGAACGCTCGAAGAAGATGTGAGAAGAGGCTCTGCACAGGACGGACGACAAAATGCCCAGGACCCCGGAATGTCTCTGACCCACCTGCGAAAAGCAAAGTTATTATAAGTCTGTTTCATGATACACCACTGAGTCGTATTCCTGGAATCGCTCAGAGCTCACTGAAGAATCTGAATGAAAATGAGGATTGGAGAAAGGTTTACTTAAAGAGGCTTAATACTACTCAGTATGCTAAGAGTTGAATCTTGGCTACAACTAAAATGTGGAATAGTTTGCCTGGCGCAGATGTGGAATCTCCTGATCTCCAGATGTTTAAGTGAAGTCAAATTCATTCCTGCTTTCTGCTGACGTCCATGAATTCATGTGTACCATTACTTTCTATTCTCATATTTATTTATCTATCACCTATTCCTATAACTTGTCTCACTCCCTGCAGACTGATTTCCCATTGGAACCCTTTTGGGTTTATAGCCTGCTGACTCTGTCCGTAAGGGTTTTCAGCTGAAGATTTCATGAAAGAAAGAGACATCTTGGATGACAATGGAAAAGTAGAAAGCAGTGAAGCTACATTTTAACGACGACTCAAAAGGGCCTTCAGTATTTTTGTGGGATTTTATCTGTCGAAAAATTTAACACTTATTACCCAGCAGGTACTCTATAGGGTCAGGACACTGGACTCCCATTTAAATAATGGAACCCTCAAACTCAAAGGCTTCAATGCAACTTGTAGGATGACCTAATGCTTGTACAACAGGTCAGAAGCATGAATGGTCAATCTGATGCTATTCCACTTTGAATCAAACATGAAAATAATAACCTTGGTAAATAAAACTAATAAACGCTAAAGTCAGATAATAAATACTGCTAAATGTATGAACAAAGCAATTTAATAAACAAAAAAGTACAGAATTTGCACCTGATACAAAACGCATGGCTACACTTACGGTACTGCCAAGCCATCTTCCCTGCAATTCAAGAGTCAATAAGTGTGCAACACAAACAGTAAAAATTTGGATAAAAAGATAATAAAAATTCATGCACAGTATTCATGATGTGCATGTTCAAACCACAGAAAAAATGAAAAATGTAAAAATCCATAAAAATGCCTAACTTAGCAACCAAATATTTGAGACTTACCAACCATTCAGTCTGAGAAAGGTGAAAAATTTAGGCGGAGCTTAAAAAATCAGTTGATATTACAGACACCATCCTACGTACGAACATTCAACTTACAAACGTTCAAAGATACAAACAAACGGGATTGCAAATGAAAACTGCGCACCTATTCTGTACGTACAGTGTGTTTTAGGATGAAGAAACGTACAGTGCTGTATTGACTTTACATCATAATGTACTCAAATGTGCATGAAGATTACAGTAACCAACTCATTCTCACTTACCATGTCATAGCAGTGATGCGTTGCCAACACCAAGGCGTCAATGGGGGAGGTGTGGTTTGCCACAGCGATACCCCCTCCTTTGGGGGCATTGTCGACGTCGTGGAAAGTCGCCACGAGCGACAAGGACCCGGCTATGAAGTCAAAGGAGAACACCAAGAGCTTGCAGTTTACCCACCGCTTGAGGGCACACTCCGGGAGCACCCCAACGGCAGACATGCACACACACAGGTTGAGGAAGCCCAGCAGCAGGATTATGAGGCGCAGGGGGAAGAGGATCAAGTAGCGCACGAGGATGCCCACCATCCAGCAGAGGGTGAGCCGAAAGGAAATGAACTCGTAGGCCTTGTTGGTGCGCGACAAGAGGTTCCACTGGGTCAGCTCCTCGGGCTCGAAGTACTTTGTGACGCTGTCGTCCGTGATGGCGGCCATGCCCGCGGCAACGTACCCCAGGATGTGGTCGAGGTGGAAGTCCTCTTTGACGCCTTTGTCCATGCCTGGAGCTTTGGGATGGTTCGGCAGGAAGATGGGTCGGCTGATGTCGTCCATCGGGGTCTCTAATTCCTCGGCGATGTTTTGGAACAGAGGGAGCCGCTTTCTCTCGACTCGATCATGCCCGAAGTTGAAGAGCTTCGTCAGCACCTCGATGTAACGCTTCCGCAGACCGAGGTAGTGGTGGACTGTCGCCGAGAGCAGAAGAATGACAAACACGGTGCAATAGAGGGAGCACACTAGAGACCACAGTACCTCCATGTTTCTCCACCGATGGCTTTGCGACTCTACCGACTATGAATTCAGAGCACAGAAAGCACCTTTTCTGTCCCATGAGAGTAACATTCACAACTTGCTCTTCGCTAACACATATTCTAAGCATGACCCCACATAGATAAGACACCACTTGAGACTTTGTTAGGTTCTACACTTAGATCTGCCTGCATAAAAAGCTAGACCCACATATACTTTCATATAAAGTCTGGTCCTACAAATATTACCAAGGTCCACATACCACATTAAAATGTTACTTTCCAGGGCAATACTTAAATGTAAGGCTTATTATTACACTTATTCTGAAAAGATGAGAAGATTTTTACAAACCACAGTTCAAAACATTACACAAAACAGTATGGAAAACACTTCCCAATTATCACACGTACAAAGAAGCCAGTGCAACGATGTTTATAATGATATATAGTAAATTCAAGATAATTTATACTTTACCTAGATATACTTATACTAACCAGAGCCTTTTAATTATGAGTATTCCTGATGTCAGGTGGTAACAAGGTAGTCAGGGGTGGGTAGGTGAGGGAAAGGGTACCACCCAATCACCTGTTGGTAAACCAAAATTTTCCCTTGAATTTGTGACTTTTTCCTATGAAAATACATATTCCCCTTTTAATTAAGAGACTTACTCAAAAGTGGAAGCATCATCACCTTGAACTGATGAAGTGGATATCTAATACCTCCTGATAATGTGAGCTCTTACAAATTTTGAATGGTCGCCTCGCTCATATGACGACTTACAAGTCTGCTCGAGTCTCACAAAGGTGGAAAAAGAGTTCTTGGACACCTCATGAATACCAGTGCTATCAAGTAAGTGCAGACAATTGATACTCAGGCCTAAGATATCAGGTTCTATTCTTAAAGTACCCCAGGGCTCACATCAAAAGCATTCATCTGGAGCAGCCTACAAGCATACTTCACTGAAATTATAACTTGCTGAAAAAGTTGGGAGTATGGGATCTCTGTCTGAAGATTCCCTCATGAGCTCACATGGAACAGGCTAAGGAAGATAGGTCACATCCTACTCTGGAGGCCTGAGTCCACAGGGTGTTTGATGCTCCTAAGCATCGACAACTCTAACGAGGAATAGAGTCAGAGCAATAGCCTGTCACTGAATGGAGCATCTCTCAGTGAAAGTTGACAAGAAAGTCTGCGGTCGATTGGTCTAGTTGCTCCAGCTGGAGAGGGACCCAGAAGGCAGAGCGGCTCCATGGACTGGTGGTGCTATAACAAGTTGGACTGACAAATATGACTAGGCTATGTGGGACTCTCTCTTGACCCCTCAACCATTCAGCCTGGGGTCAGAGAGGAATCACCAAAGTCACCTTGAAAAGGCATCTTTTATCACCACCCACGGATCTAATGCTGGAGAACAAAACACAGGGAGCCTCCTGTTCAGCCTGGTTGTGAATAAATCCAGAACCCCTGAGCTCGAACAGCCTTTCTGCTATACAAGGGTGCAGAGACTATGCCAAATCCCTGCAACCTGACCTTGACGACCAAGTTGATCACCAAGGTATTTCTTTTGCCAGGAATGTACCTGGTAGATGTTGCAATTGCAGACACCTGACACAAGGTCCCAAGACACCATACCCCCATCCCCCAGCTTGGTGACATAAGCCACTACCAAGTGACTATCAGTATTCTTAAAAACGCTTACAGTGCTAACTATACTGCTGAGATCTCTAAAACATTGACATGCTGACAAGTTGAGTCCTTTGATCACACAACCCAAAACAAACGCTCCTTGCAGGTATGAACCCCGACCCTCCTTTGATGCCTCTGAAAACAGAAGCATATCGTGAGGGAGGGAAGTACGATGGAGCTCCCTGGGAAGCCCAACAAACGCGCTCCTTGCAGGGGGCGAAGTGCGAGTGCACGCCTTCCCCCTACAGAAGGAAGCGTACCTGTGGGAATTTACTGTTATGGGGACCATGATGTCTCCACAAGGATACCCACTCCTCTAGCAATGACAATCAAGTTTTTTCTCCATGCTTCAAGCAAAAAGCAAAGGTGAAAGCAAGTAAAATAAAGCAAAATTGAAATAAATCTACTCATCCAACAATGATTCAATTACGGGAAAAAAGAGAGAGTGCAGAGAGGCATCTACCCTTCACAGCAGCCAAGAAGAAAAAGTGAGTGGGGTATTCCCCCATTCATCCTTTCATAACCACCAGTCAAACCACCTCGTTACCAAGTTTAATGACTGCTGTAGCTCGAGCTGAGGAATACTCCTATATAAAAGGCGACTGTATTTCTGTAGGAACAAAAATCGACGGTGAAAACTGTACCAAACAACAGACAAGCAGTTAGTGTATCAGAAAAACTGCTAATTATCATTTAGCTTTACTCAAGTGGCATATGTTTAAAAGTTCCCCTAGGAACAAGCCAGACAGATTTATAACACCTGACAACCCTTGAAAATTCCCATAAGGATCTGAACTTTAAAACAAACCAACCCAAGGCTAGGCTAGGCGTACTTAAGGCAGCAAGCAAGTTAGCCCTAACCTTGGGGGATACCTAACCTATCCCAACACACAGAAATGACTTATTATAGCTACATTAGCCCACCATAATGGAATTAATTTACCTTGAGCCATTATTGCATTTTTGACTTGAAAATAGATTTTTCCTGTTTCAATGTGCTTTGAATGCCAAGACATTAGACCCCACCCTTATATCCAATAATTTGGGATACCACAGAGGGGAAAGTGGATTTTTTGGGTGCAGGAACAAAAAAAAGTTAAATCCCAGGACTTTAATCCCACCGACAGTTCTCATTCTGGTTAAGGTTAAGTTCACGGGAAGCTTTTAAACTAACATCGCGCACAAGGGTAAGGACCTAGTTAGGTTAGTTGGGGTGAGGTTAGTTAGGCCATTTGCATAGAAGCATTCAAAGCACCCACTGAATGTATGTAACGCCTGGGAAAGTATTTTCAAGTCCAAAATTTAATTATAGTTTAAAGGTCCGGTAATTCTAAAGAAGTGTTATGCATGGTGATACTGACTACCAATATAGTTTTTGACTTAACAATATAAAAATCTTTTGTTTTATGATTTTAAATTCGCCCCCAAAGGACCTGGTAAGAAACATGGCATCCCGCAGACCTTTTCTGCTTGAAAACCTGTACAAAAGATGGTAAATTTCTGACATTATTTCAGCAAATTCCTCAAGTTATCTCAGATCACCTTTACTGCGTCGTATGCACCATTTTCTGGATCCTTCCTGGATGGTGACCCTCAAGGGTTTTAACCCGGTATGTATCCACCTTTGCGGCGTGTTTAGTACCAGATAATGATCCATAAAAACCCTTGGGGGTCACTATCTAGGCAAGATCCAATTTTTTCTACTGTTCAAGATCCATTTTTCTCAATTGTTCAGATTTATATCACTTGGCAATTCTAATAAGGTTCGGTAAAGCGTAATCCATCCTCAAGCCTCGACCAGACCTACTTAAAACCAGGCTAGGCCTGACCTGTGGGGGATACTTAACCTAATGCCATAAACGACCCGAAAAGCTACATTAGCCGGCAAAACTGAAGACTACCGCCGCACCCCTCTGGTTCAGTGGTTACCGATTCACGTGCAAAATGGGCGCCGTGTTTAGTACCAGCCCATGGGGATGAACGTAAAGTTATAAGCAAAAGACAGTTAATACCATAAACATAAAAGCCATAGACACAAAACAAATGGCGGTCAACATTCCGGCGGCCGACTCCCGCGAACCAGGCTGCGGTATTAGGCTTCAGTTTTACCTTTTAACCAGCCTAAGGCCTAGGCTATGCCTATTAAGGGTGTAATGAAGTTAGCCCTAAGCCAATTACCCTAAGGGGGGGACCTAACCTAAATTACACACAGAAATAAGCAAAAAGTTAAATTAGCCCACCGTGACATATCGCAAATATGGAGTCCTAAACCTAACCTAAATAGGCCTATGTTTTAGGCCTACCACGACCAACCTAGGCCTGAAATCTAGCCTAAATTAATGATAAAATATTAATATATAAAAATATATTAAAATTAACATTTAATGGCACCAAACAACCCAACGTTAATTAAAAAATACAAAATAAATACATAAAAGAGTGACGTAGGTCCCTAAATTCATTCCAAAATATTAATATAAAATAAATACTCCAAAATTAACGTTTAATATCATTAAAAAAATCAACATAATTAAAAATAAAGATTAAAAGAAAAAATGACGTAATTTAAACGTGACCCATCATATGGCCTTGGCACTCCCAAATTCAGTCAACCTTCCCCCCGCCATATTTCACTCCAGGGCCCATATTTAGGACCCAGCGGACGCCGAAATTATATTATAAGATAATGAGAACATCTCCACACAATTCACAGTTGTTTAAATATTAAATATGAGGTTTTTGAAAGTACAAAAATACGCAGATTCCGTCGAGTCAAGATGGAGGCGGAGGTGTTGCCTCTGTAGCGGCACCTCCCGGTCGTCATCTTGATTCATTTAAGCTTATTTTAACATGTTTTTACATTTTTTAATTGTATATATTTATTCTTTCATGTTCTGTCTTCTTTAAACTGTAATTTTATCGGTATATTTTTCTATATTTAGTGATTTTTTTTCAAATTTGTTGAGATATTCTGCAATATGTCCACCATTTTTCCTCCTCCCCTGATTTATTTCAATTTATTTTCACGTTCTGTACCGTATTTCTCTATTCTTTCTTGCTCTTTCTTCTTCCAACAAAAATTCTTTCAATATATTATTATTTCTTTCGTGATATGGCTGTCAGAATTTATTCTAAGTGGTTTAAAATCATCTGCAACATATATATGTCCTATCATATTTTTTCCTTTTGTTGTGACGTAATATTTAGTGTTTATTCGTAATTATCTCATTCTTCTTATGTTTTAGTCTCAGAATACAAATTCGAATTAACGGTAATTATGCATTAAATTCATATAAATTGATATATTCTTAAATATATACATAGTTTCCTAAGAGGAGGCATGTTATTTCTATTGACAAAAAATTATTTATAGTATTTTTTGTGTGAGATAGGTTCTGAAATGTTAATCTTTATCTTTGTTAGAAGTTTTGTTAAACATTAATAATTAGCAGGTGGGGTTAAATTTAATTGTGCAAATGAGGAAATAAATGACCTATAAGTAATTAAAATTAAGTTATACCTGAATTTATTTTGGCAGGAATGAAAGATAGCTTGAGAAACCTTAATTATATTTGCCCAAATATATATAGGAATCCATTTCGAATTGCTGACAAAGAAGGTTACGTAAGCGTATATAGATTAATGATGTTTTAAGGCATACTAATGGCCTTTATCTTTGAATATTGCTTTTGTTAAAATAATATGTTGATAAATGTTCTTTATAAAAAGACCTTGATTAATTTGTCATAAAATAGAGTTCTGGAAAATCGTCTCATCAAGGAGATTGAAGTGTTATTCAAACACAGTAATGGTTTTGTTATGGGAAAAATAAAATAAGACAAGAATTAAATAAGATATTTAACATTTCTAAATGAAGTCTAGAATTAAAACTACGAACAAGCAATTTCTAGACTTCAATCCTAGAGGATATTCGAAGCTTCAAGGATGAGCCGTTACATAGGCCTTATTTTAAGTAGCAATTTGTTAACTAGTTCTCAATATCTGTTCTATTACATTATTATATCCAGTGTTTATAAGTTTAATTTAAAAAAAACAAAAGTTATTAATTTTAACAAGGGTGTTTTTGGGAATACATTATAATAAAATATATAAACAAACTAGGTTAAAAGGCATTTGATGGCGGACGCTGGGGCCATTTACATCCAGCCAACTAAAGAGGTTGCATACGCAGTATTGTGTCGTTAATGTAAAATTGTATTCTCATTAAATTTATAGGTTTATGCCCACGTAATTTTCATAGTTGGTTAATGTTATTTTAAATTAATATATTAAAAACATTTAATGGCTAATTGTTGGGACAACTGCATACGTCGATGGCCATCGAGTAGTCTCGAGATTATCGACGCCAGAATCCTCAAAACTCGAGAATTATCCCATTATATGACCTGTATTAATAAAAAAAACATTTTTAATAAAACTGAGAGAATATTAACCATCAAAATATCGAATTAATACCTAAACAAGCCCAAAATCCCCATTGTTACCCCAAAATTCAGCGAGAAACCCTACCCAAAAAGCAACCCACCTACCCCCGGCGGGCTGAAGGAGCCTCCGTTTTCTATGCGCCACCGAAACAATCCTCTCCCCAACAGCACGGAAGGCGAACAACGTGCTACCCGTGAGTGACGTCTTCATATTTTCCCTTTTCTCTCCGCCATTTTAACCTTTTCTTCTTGTTATTTGATGTCAAATGAAAGAGGAAGGTTCTGGCTTTATTTAAGGGGTGTTTATTTATATTTAAAGTGGGTATTTATGGGGTATTTTTCGGTTTAAATGAGAGGAACCGGATTCGTCCCGAGACCTGTGTGGGATTCGGCTGCTCAAAGATGCCCCGAAATTTTTATATTTTTCACCTTTTTTAGATTAAAAACGATGTGGGCATTTGTTGGGTATGTTTGGGTATCATTGGGAACCCTTATAGGCTTAAAATAAGGTAATTTTATAGGTTAAATACTCTGTAATATCTTCTGACATTTAATTACATAAAGGTCAATTTCCTTCGAAATATTAATATATATATATTTTATTTACAATTAAACTGAATTATCAATGGTCACTTTTTTATTTTAATTTTTCGCCTTTTATATTTGCTTTATTACCTGATTCTTCCCATCAGCTGGTTCTTAATCTAAATCTAATCAACTCTTAAGGGGTTGTAGGGCCGTCAGTGCACCTCACGTGGTACACTGTAGGCGTTCCTAAAGGGTGTTTGCTGTGACCCTTAGCTGTACCCTTGGGTAGAATGCAGGGTAAGAGGTCAAAACTGACCTTGGAATCAGGCCTTTCTGGTGTTTAGGCTGGTTTTAGGCAACTTGGGGGGGGTTCCAGGGGGTTTTGGCCCCCCAGCCATGTCAGGGCACGGTGCCCAAAGTGAGAGGTCAGGTTAGGTCAGGACATGGCATTCTTGGAAAGGTCAAAGTTTCTTTTCCTCTGCAGAACCTGTTCCTGTCATTGTACACTTGCCCCCCTGGGGGAGTTAGGAGGGCAAGTTCCCCCCCCCCCTCCAGCTAGGTCAGGACAGGGTGCCCAAGCCCAGGTTAAGTCAAGGGAGGTGCAGTTAGGTCATATTTCTGAAAGTAGCCCTGACCCCATACTCAGCAGGTGCTTCGTCACCATTTATTTTTAACATTTTTATTTTTTTTTATTTTTATTTTTTTTTGTACATTTTTATCTTTTTACTTTTATTTTTGTACATTATCTTTTTTTACGTTTATGCTTTAGTGGCACCCTCAAGGGGCGGGCACTAACCATGGCACCCATTCCGCACGTAAACTGATGTTAAATATCTTGAACAGAGGGCGATAGATATTCCAGTCGGCGACTGGCTCGAACCTCTCTGCATTAGTGGTCTTTAGTATTAACCCATAATTATGATACTCTGGTTTTATTGACTCGAATAAATTCGAGGACTGCGTCATAACGTGCCATTGTGCCTAATGACATTAAGGTCGTTGTAACCGATGTTCCCGTGCCATGGCGTATGTCCATAACCATGTCTTTGAGTTGCTGTGAAGTTAAATTCTTAATTACGCAGCTTAGAGAAACCCCAGGCTATACCATTCAAAAAAAGACACTTCAGGAATTCAGTAAACCTTATACTTGTCTTTTGGGAACCTTGTAATAAGTAGTAGTTGTTAAATTTCAAAAGATCTGTAATTATACTATTCTATCTAATCTTAGAACACCCATGGAATGCAGAATCTTATCCTCTATTTAATTTCGGAAGCTTTTCTCCGTACGTTTCGCGTGATTCATCAAACGGGCCGTTTTTAACTTATAAATTAAATCCTACACTTTTCCTAAATTTACTTCGTCATAATGGCCGTTGACCAGTTATGCCCGAAGGTTCTTTTATATATTATATCAGAGCCTTCGCATACTTTTCTTATCTTGGGGAATTATGAAAGAATTGGTATCTGTTGTTAGTAGCCGTGACTTTAAATTTTAAATTTTTCAGAGCAGGGACAGAGAGCGTGATTATTATACCCGAGATTGGTACCAGTCATTTTTTATTTAATCTTGAATAACAAAAACAGTTACAATCGTTCAGAATAATTTCAGTACTAAAACTAAATGTACTTTCATTTTGAGCTGTTAGTAAATTGTTAAGTTGAGTTTGTCCCTGTTTCGTTAAAACTGATAATTGTCAGAGTGGATCAATCATATACTTCTCATAATTGTCTTTGGATTGTTAATACCATTGATATGTTAAGATTTTAAATAAGTGTAGACACCACCCTACTTACAAACAAGATATGTTCCTTACAGCCATTTGTAAATGTGTTACTGTACTCTTCATTCCTATCTAATTACAGTATGATATAAAATTAGTACTGTACTTTATGTATAGAATTGCAGCGTAAAACAATATTTGAATTTACAGATGTCAAAGACACAATTTGAACACAATTTGAATTTGCAATCCCCTTCGTTAATATCTCTTGAATGTTTGTAAGTCGAATGTTCATAAGTAGGGTGGTGTCTGTTAGATCCATTACCTTACTACTGTACATATATATCTAAATTGCAGATCTTTTGATAATTTTTTGATTTAGAAAGGTTATAGACGACACCAAATGAATGCTATAACGTCCTAACCTGTTGCAGGCCAAGATGAGTGCTGATCTGTGTTGGTTGATCATTCGCAACAATCATGCGTACCTCGCGAAGAAGAGGAACGTCAAGAAGCCGTTCTCCACGGTGAGTTGGATCGCGAGAGAGTTTGTTCGTTGGTGTTGCTGAAATTCACGATAAAATAACTTACAAATCTTTTTCCTTATGACATTTTCTCGAGATTGAGAAGGAGAATTGAGCAGGGTCTCGAAAGCGCTCGTTTTGTAGATACTTTTAATATCTGTTAGGTTTTCTTCACCAATGCCTTCATTTTCAGGAACCAATGAACCTGAAGAATGTCAATAGCCCTCGTTACAACGGCTTGATCCACAACAAGATGTTGGGCATTGAGCCTGCCCCTGGGGGCAAGGGTATCGTGCTTTCCTTCAAAGCCAGGAAGTACCAGGTATGTATTCCCTTGTACTTTTGTATGTGATTAGGAGTATGATTTAACTGTTAACCCTTAAACTCAGTCTGCATTTGGAATTTTCCCCATAGATGCGTAAATCTTCATAAAAATATAAAAATGCTCCAATTGGCTCCATATTTCTTTTGGTGTAAGAAGAGGCCCTACTTTTTCCATATCTGACATTATTTTTTTCTTAAAAGGTGATTATAGTACTGAAAAATGCTAAGTTTTAAAGAAAAATGGTAAAAATAAAGCAAAAAATCTTAGGTGGGCATTATTCATAATACTTGACCCAGCATTTTTTGGGGGAAGCTAAATCTAAAGAAAAAGTGTGTGGAACAAATTTGTAACCATCTCTTGATAAATAAGTCAATATAAAAATTGTTTATTATATGAAAATATGAGAGAGAATCTCTACTTGTATGATGTCAAGATCATAGGAATGACATAGAACAGCATTCAGATAATTATATAGAAAAAAAAAAATATTTTCTCATGTACTTTCATCTATGAGCCTCATACAGAAATGAAATGGGAACTTTCATTCAGAAAACTCTTGAGACAAAATTTCAACTAACCACTGGTTTTGCATAGCTTTTTACACTCACAGGCCTTTTTGTACTTGCTTACAGTATGGTAAATTTTGAAGCTTGGCGCAATACACAAAGGGGGTTTGTTAGGGCAAGTTTCAAAGTTTCACAGTGATATGTTGTTTCTTCAAGCAGCAGTCACTGCTTCTTATACTGCAAACAATACACTCAGGCTTGTGATTTTTGTTTGCAAATTGAGCCATGAAATGCCTGCCAGTGAGTCTGTTTGATAATGGTAATTCAAGTCTCCTCTTACCAGTCACTGGCCTTTTTGAATAACCTTCCAACAATCCATTTACTACCTGTTCTCTAAATTTCCTCTGACTTCGTTTTTTATTTGGATTCTGGATACCATCAGCTATTTTTGCATCCACCAAAGCCGCTTCTATAACAAAATGCCATATAACCTGATACCATTTCTTCTTCCGCTGGCTAAAATTATATGTTGCACACAGTTGATCAGACCTGTCCACCTCTCCCTCCCTTATGTTTATTATAATAAGCTTGAACAGATGGTTTATGTACAATTCTATCACCTTTTTTTGATTTGATTGTTACCCCTGTCACACCTGAATCACCAACAGTTGACAACATGTTCACTTTGCCTGTGTAATTACACGAACAGTGCCACAAGCACCCACACTTCTCTCCCTTAGCTTACTAAAAAGCTCTACACTCGTGTAAAAGTTATCCACAAACTATATGGCCTTTATTTTCAAACCCTTCTAATAATGCTAAGGTAACCTTAGTACCTAACCCACCTTCACTAGGGTGATGATTAACTGTTTCCTTGCCTGTATATACATTGAAATGCATAAGGTATCCAGTTTTGGCATCACAAAGGGACCAGAGTTTTATCCCCCATCTTGTTGGTTTTGAAGGTAAATACTGTTTGAAATACAACCTGCCTTTGAATGTCAACATAGTCTCATCAATAGCTATGTCTTTATTACTTCTGTAAATTTTTGTATACAAATTTTGAACAATATTTAGAATTGGCCTCACCTTATAAAGCCTATCATTACTTTTGTCTGCATCATTGTCTGCAAAATGCAAAAAAGCTCATATCAACTGGTACCTGTCTCTAGTGAACACCTCCCTAAAACCTGGTGGCTTTGATAACCAAAAAGGATCTGCAAAGTATGATGCTAAAGTTGCTTTCTTGACAATGCCCATCATTATTTCTACAGCAACAAATGCTTTGATGTCTTCCACTGTTACTGGGTGCCAATTATTGTACCTGGATCTGCACTGTAATGGACGCCTCATATTTATCATCATCTCGGCATATTTATTTGTTTCCATAACCACATGTTCAAACATTTCTAAGGGAAACAATTTCACAAAACACTCATAGGGAGTAAGATTTTCTTTCAATCATATCTTCTGCTTCACCAGTATCTTTTTCACTGTCCCCTTCCCATAAATCAGTCATGTCCTCAAATGCATCCTCATTTTCACTGTCAGATGCTCGTATTTCTTCAAGCTCCCTCAAAATATCTTCGTGTGTTTTTAAAATTCTTGCTTGCTTTCTTGAAGGATTCATGATAATCTAAAATTTAAAATGAACAAAATTATAAATAAAAGGCAAAAGCAAAAAAAAAAAAAAAACTTTCCTAGGTAATAGACACAAAACCATGTACACTGTTACAAATTACAAGGTAAGAGTTATTGCTTGATCAGTGGTAACAAACCATTGATCAAACAATAACTCTTGTTCAAAATTTTCCAGGCTGGAAACCAACCTAACCTTCACAGTAAGCTTAGCCTACAGAGTTGTGTGAGTGCTACAAAAACAAATAAAAACAATCAGTACTCATTTTTTTTATTTCCCAGACAACGTCCGCGAAGCCTAGCTGGCCTAAATCATGCGTTTTTGTTAATTTCCTGAACAGTGACGAATCCTAGCCTACCAAAACACACAGGCATGCATGGCTTGACTAGGCTATCTTCGTCCTTTCTCTCTTCTCACTTCTTCCTCTGTTTATTTATATATATGAATACAAGTATATGTCTATACAATATTATAAGCTAACAAAAATGCATATACGTAGATCACTCATTCACACATGTTTGTGTACCTCCATGATCGATTAAAAGGCTCGACATTTAAATGGCCAGTTAAAGGGTCAAACAATAACATTTAGATTCTGGCCATTATATCGGCTTCATTTTACAATTACGTGAGCTTGTGGTAACTTAATCAAGCATCATTTTAAACCAGCATTGATTCATAATAAAAAAAATGCATTAATACACAAAACATACCAATTTATTTGGAATAAATAGACAAAATATAATTTATTTCTTGTCCAGCTGGGTGAGAAGCTCTGGAGGTCTGTTTGTTATTGTCACGTTTCGGGACGCCACCAACAGATGGTGCTAGATATCGACATCAAGTTTTCTCTGATGGTAAACAGAAGAAAGTGGACCAGTAATTTTAAGGGTAAACATTTTTCTATGGTGGTAAACCAGAGTCGACGCACGCGCATCCACTACAATTAACTCTCGTCGCTCGCAGACGACAGGCGCACCAAAAGGGTGAAACATCAGTTTCAGAAGCAAATATACAGTCCCCATGGGGAGGTAGTGCTGTCAATATTACTGAAGGTTCTTAACAGCAATTCTTCTGCCCCTAGCTCCAACCCCTTTCATTCCTCTTACTCCCCCCGTCATATTCTTTTTCTTCTATCTCGTTATCCACCCCCAAGGTTCGTGGTGCAACTGCGAGGTTTTCCTCCTGTTACACCTTTCAGACCTACTCTCAATTTCCCGTTCAGCGTTGAGTGACATCAGGTCCCAGCGCTTGGCCTTTAGCCTTAATTCTGTATTCCATTCCATTCCAAGTGGTGTTCCTCAAGGTTTGGTGCTGGGATGCCTTTTTTTTTTTAGTTGTCTGTAAGTGACTAAACTTTGTATTGCTTAACAAAATAAGCAATTTTGGTGATGCTACAAATGGACTTAACATTGCTGAAAATATACAGCAGTAAAAGTCACCAGAAGACCTGGGAAATTGGGTGAATTGTCTGAAGTTAGTTAGGTACCTCTCAATTTTAGAATAGGTCATTGTAATGCAAATACGTCATAAAAACAGGAATTAGATATGAACAGCTTGGTAAGGAGTTATCAAAAATGATCTATTAATCATTAAACTAGCGACTAGGATCACTCCTTGCAATGTATAGGTGAAAAGAATATTAAGAATAACAGAATACATTAAAAATATGTTTACTTTTAGATAAAAGGACCCCATAGCAATACAATGCACTAATTAGACTTGCTTGAAGTAAAATGTTGAGTTCAGGGAACCATCCCAGTTGGAGGACACAGAAGTATTGGAAGCAGTAAATGCAAGTTCTACAAAATAGATAACATTTAGACATTAAATATCAGAATAGCCAGATTGCTTCAACCTGTGCAGTACTTGAATTTCAAGAGGCCATTTAATAAAAACATTTGAAGATCATTGGTTGTGAATATGCTTTTGACATTGCCAGCCATATATTTACTTTGGATAGTAAGCAAACTAGAACCAATGTACAGAAACTTGAGTCAGTTTAATATTGGAATTGATATAGTTTGAGACATTTTTAAGGCCTCAGGTAGACCTGTAAATCTTATAGGTAACTGTGTTCATTAAATGCTACAATCTGTGTGTAACCTTTTTGTTCAAATGTACAAGATATACCCAATATTAATGCAGTCTTATTTTAAACTTCAGCCATTTATAGTACAGTATTTATACTGTTTGCAGAATAATTAACACAGAGTCCTCACTTTGATATGTTTAAATTTTTTTTTTTTTTTCTGTCACTTTTGATGTTCTACATTATTCTTATATTATATGAAGGGTACTTGCTCCTGAAAATCATAATTTATAGCTGTCAGTTTCTGCATCAATAATTAGTGGCTTTTGTGTTGTGAGGTGGTAGATGAAATAAGACTCAATCTTCTCCACTTTTTTAATTTATTCCTCTCACCAATCTCTCACTCACGCTGTTTCACACCAACTCCACGCACACTGGTAACCAATTACGGTTTTCACAGTTTCCACAAAAAAGTCAAATTACATAATATAGTTTATACTAGTCACTGGAATGTGATTAAAAAATTCAACAGTTCATAATAATTTCAGCATTTTCCAAAATATATAAATGTGGTAAATGGCAACATATTTTACATATTTAACACACTTAAGAAATGCCACCATCCTGAGATTCCTTTAAGATTTAGTAACTGTGCAAGTAATTGTGAACTGCCTTTGATTACCTTTATAGAAAAATGCTCTCTTGTAAGACAAACCTTATGTTATTCATTCATTTAGTTGTAAGCATATCCTTCATATTCCACTTAGAAAAATCATATAAAGAATGCCACCATTAAAAGAATAATTACATATGAAACTTGGAAGAGGTTCTTATAGTATTTTATTCCCCTCATATTTTCGTGTTGGTTTCCATTTATCAAAGCACCTTGATGCCCTGTATTGGTTAGTGCAGGGCCCCCTTTGTCCCTTTTTATTCCTTTTACTGAACCTCATTCGTATCTTCCATCACCCCACTCTCTCTCATAACAATTGTTTCGTAGTGCAACTACGAGGTCTCCCTCCAGTTACACCTTTCAAACCTTTTTCCTCTCGATTTCCCTTTGAGCGCTTAGTGACCTTGTAGGTCCCAGCTCTTGGCCATTGGCCAAAATTGTATCATAATTGTATTATTGATTGCTGTACTCCACAGTATATTGGTGTACTTGTGTTTAGGGACATTTTATTTTAAGCAAGTCCTCCTGCGCAGCTTTTTATGGGCATATTATTCGTCTGTTTGTGCTTTCAAGTTACAGATGTACACTTCAATCCATTTTGACCTGTCAGCTTGAATTTGTAAAGTGTTGTCGACCCTTAAGCATACGTGAGAATTCAACTTCAATTTTTTTTCCTTTCTCCAGACAAAGCCAGCCAAGAACGCCCTCAGGACCACCATCAAGTCCGGACCTCGCAGGGCTCTCCATTCCATCAGGAAATTCATCAAAGGAAACCGCTACAGAAAGGATTTGAAAATGGTTCGTATTGACATTTTTCAGAGTGAAATTTGTATTTTAAGGAGTGAGAAGTTTTACCTAGTTATACTTTTTCGAGTGTTGCTCAACAGACACCAACTTATTGTACGTCTGTACTTAGCTACATTTTTGTCATATTTTGCTTGGTTACATTGAAATTTCATCCTTTTTTGAATAAATCTTGTAAATTAAATGTTAAATGTAAAGTACAGGTTAGATTTTGTTATGTGGAATTGCATTAACTGTGTAAGGTATTTAGAAAATATTCCAAGTTGAGACTTTGTTACCAGAAAGCCAGACCCTAAAGTTTTTGTAAAGTTTAGTGTTACTTTAGTTCAGTATTACAATAATTTCACGACAATGTTGTTTTACAAATCTATCAAAGTCACTTCTTTGAATGCTAGTCCCTCGTCTGCCAGTTTTACTAAACACTGTCCCCTTTTTCAGGCTGCCCTCCGCCGCGCCTCCGCCATCTTCCGCTCCCAGAGAGCTCAGCCATTCAAGAAGATCCGCCGCAGGCCCCGTGGTACCAAGGCTGTGAAGAAGACTGAGTAAAGTTTTGAAATAAAGAAATTAAATAAATTGGCCGTTTACCTAACCGTTTTCGATGGTGGTGTTGAAAGGGTAACAGTCTGGGTGATGTGAATTGAATGTCAGTCTGGTTGGTGTCATGAATGGAAATCTCAGTCTGGTTGATGTGAATTGAACCTTAGTCTGGCTGATGACGTGAATGGTACTCAGTCTCACTGATGTGAATCGAGTCGCAGGCCGAATGAATTGAACCTGTCTGGCTAATGTCGTGAATGAAATTTCAGTCTGGCTGATGATGGGAATTGAATCTCAGTCGGGTGATGTGAGTTTGTGTCAATCTGGGTAACCTTAATAACCAGTACATATTAAAGAAGAGTTCACTTTCAAGATGAGAGATTTTATCAATGAAAGTATCATGTCTGAAGCTGCAGTCGCCATGCTAAAGAAGTGTCTGGTTCATGTCAGTGTGATCAGGTCTTCTGCAAAGCATTATTGCTATATTACCTGAATATGATTTACATTTATTTTCATGAATAATACCACAATCCAGGGAGTGATTCAAATTCTCCAGTTACTCGGTGGATTATGATCGTCTTCCATTTTTTCCATAATTGGATGCAATAAGCTACCAACACTTGGAATTGCATGAAGACTGGTCATCACGCATGGTTAACTTTTGATGTTAATTTTGTAGACTATATGAACTGGTAACCTTATTTGGTAAAGAAAGATTTCAGGACAAGATTGACTCAACATGAAAAATACTCTAGTAGCTACAGTCTCGGCTACAAAAATTAGGAGACGTTAAATTTTTTCCTCTCAATTTCCTTTTCTGGGCTGAATGGTCTCACAGGTTCCCAGTGCTTGGCCTTTGGCCAAAATTTAATATTCTATTCCACAGCATGCATACAGAATTTGACGGGAAACCGAGTAGGTTGGTCTGTGAAACCACCGACTTGGTATTTTCCAAGCAGGAGGGAGGCTCTGGCTATCTTTGGATAAACATTAAGGTGAGTCGTGTAACAACCTCTGCAGCCGACTGCTTAAAAAACAAGTGGCACTTGAATGCAAAGTGTTTGCAGATGGGTACATCTGAAGGTAGAATTCTGCCGTTGGACTGCTAGTTCAAATGGTACCAAAGTACTGGGAATTCAAAACTTGAGGTAGACAAGACAATTCAAGAATTTTAGATTCCTATCCAATGTGAAGATTTCTATGAGCCAGTATACTAAAGAGGTTAAGTGTGTGTAACCCTTGTTTCCTGAAGACAGGTGACCCTATGTAACCTACAGGCTGTCACTTTACCAGACGTCTTTAAGCATATACAGGGAAAACCCTGTTTGACTTATCTCTCTGTCCAAGATTAGTGGATATAGCAATTAGAAAGCAAGTGAGGTATGATAGATTGTCCGATAACTTTGGTGTAGTTGCATCGTATTGTTGCAGTCAACATGAATCCTAACTAATGGATTGTTTCAAAGAGGTTTTTACCCCTTTTACACCTTTCAAACCTTTTTACCCTCAGTTACCATTCCATCGCTGAATGATTTCATAGGTCCCAACGCTAAGCCTCTGGCATAAGTTTTATATTTCATGACAGCGATAATTTCAGTCAAGTTTTGTGATTTCTCAGCCAATTTATTTTTATTCAGCAGTTTTACTAGTGAGTATATTAACCAAGCAATCTATCCCAGTGCCATAATGATCAGACATTATATAAATTAACAGGTTTTAGCCTCATTAGTGGCTGAAAAGTTACAGAATCAGAATAAGGTACACTTACCTCTCATGGTGTAGAGATTTGTGACCGACTGCTTACAGTTTATAAGTGTGAGTATCTCAAGATACTCAAGGATTTTCAGTTGAAGGTGAACACTTAAAAGTGTAACTTCTCCACTCGAGGATTTTCAATCGAAGGTGAACACTTTAAAAGTGTACTTGAAAGTGTTCCTGTACACTTATTTTATGGCTTGGGGATGTCATAGCATTTTACCATGTATCATTTATGTGACAAGTTTTTTTTTATATGTGAAACTAGCAATATCTCTCTCTATTTACGTAAGACTAGGACCCTTTTCCGCTCAGAACGGATGACCCTAGACGTTGTAAATCTCCCAGTCCTTGTAAAATCTTTTGGGATGAGGTGGCCAGCACCTCGCTTTTTCCATCCTGACTGCAACCCTCCGTAATCAACCAATTACTGGGTTTCATAAATGAATACTTCATGTAATACGAGCGTGCTATTTTTCAGGTGTGAGGCTGGTGTCCACAGCTCCAGCAGTGGGCCACATGACCCAAATCTCTGCAGTGCAACCCCTTTCGTTCCTCAGAAATGAGAAGAGGTGTAAAATGTGCTCTCTCTCTCTCTCTCTCTCTCTCTCTCTCTCTCTCTCTCTCTCTCTCTCTCTCTCTCTCTCTCTCTCTCTCTCTCTACTATATATACTTTTTTTGAGAAGCATTTTTAAGAATTAGCATAAGTGATAGGATAAACAGGTGTGTTTTGAAATGGTCTGGCCATGTGGGAAGAACTGATTACGATAATTTAAAAAAAAAAGAATATAGCATATTTGGAAATCTTGGAAACAGCTGGATAGTGACGTAGGATAATGACACAGGTGTTTAACTCACCTGGTGTGGAAATTAAAGTGAATTTTACTCTCTCTCTCTCTCTCTCTCTCTCTCTCTCTCTCTCTCTCTCTCTCTCTCTCTCTCTCTCTCTCTCTCTCTCTCTCTCAGAGGAAACAGGTCGATAATGATAATAAAAATTGGATATAGATCGTCCTCTCTCTCTTTCTCTCTCTCTCTCTCCCGGAGGAAACAGGTTGATAATTATAAGGAAAAAATTGAGATCGTCCTCTCTCTCTCTCTCTCTCTCTCTCTCTCTCTCTCTCTCTCTCTCTCTCTCTCTCAACGGGTTAGTACAATAACAATAATAAAGAAATGAATATGAATCGTTCTCTCTCTCTCTCTCTCTCTCTCTCTCTCTCTCTCTCTCTCCCCCAAACCCTTAACAATCCACCCCGCCCGCATCCAAAATGGCGACCATCTCCTATCAGGGCGACAGAGCAGCAACCTCTCGAGGAAGCCATTAACAACTCCTCCACCCACTACCCCCTCCCCTCCCCCCTCCCTCCCTCCTCCTCCCCCCAAGCACTTAGACTCCGTGTTTGTTTTGAGTGACTCATCTGCGAAGCCTCCCCCGAGATTTTGGTTGTTTTCGCTTGTTTTTGTTAGTGTTTACTTGTTTATTATAACTCCACCTGTTGTTTATTGTTGTTTTATAGTTGTTTTAATTGTTGTTGTTGTTTGAATGTTGTTAAATCGGTTATTAATGTTGTAAATAAGGTCGGTAATATCGGTGGTCGGGTTAACCGTTTCGGGGAATATTTTCGACGGGGTCGATTTCAGCCTTAAAGGTCAGATAAGGTCAGTTTTCTGACCTCATTTAAGGCTGCGGGTCGTCAGGGGTCATTATGGGGTAGATTGACCACCCCTCGCCCCCAAATTTCGTTACGACGTGGCCTGTGGGGTCGTGTCTCGTGGTTCGTGTGACCTTTGACCTGAGGCGACCCTTTTTGACCTCGTGTGATTCGGGTATTTGTTGTTTGCCCATTACCTCTTTCCTGATCCCACTAATTTGACCTTGACTTATTTTCCGAACCTAGCCTAACCTAATCTGACTTATGGGGTCTGGTTCTGTAGTTTGAATGACCTATGACCTGAGGTGACCCATTTTGACCTTGTGGGATGTGGGTATTTGTTGTCTGAATTAACTCCCCCCCCCACGAATTTCACTCTATGCAGTTTTCCAAAAAGATGACCTAACCTAACTTGACCTACGGGGTCATTCCGTGTGGTCCAAATGACCCCTGACCTGGTATGACCTATCTGACCTCATGTCCTTTGGTTATTTGTTGTATGCAAATTACCCCTCCCCTGCAAATTCTACATTATGTAATTTTCCTAACCTAACCTAACCTAATTTGACTTTGGGGGTCAGGTCCAGTGGTTGGAACGACCCCTGCCCTGAGGTGACCCATCTGCATCGCGTACATTGGTTATTTGTTGCCTTCATATTGACCCGACCCCCATAAATAGAAAGATTTCACCTAAATTTTTTAATTTTCTGAACCTAACCTAACCTAGGAAGCCATGCCCTGTGACCCGAAGACTCCCTGACCTGGGGTGACCCACCTGACCTTATTTGTAGTCGGCTATGCGCTTACCCCAAACCTACCCTAACCCTAAGACCTTGGTTTTCTGTTATCGATGGAGACGAGCGTCAAATTCGGCTGATTTGCGTTGAAGCCTACGTGCAAAGTGGTCGTTTTCCGAACCTACTCCTCTGTGTTTATAGGGACACTAACGTACTGGGGTTAGGTAAGGTAAAGTTAGGTCAGGTTAGGTTGTGTTCACTCTGAACTGCCTATGACAGCTAAGGCGTATCCTAGGCCAGGCAATGTGTCTCCTGTAGGGGGTCAGTGCCGTCAGCGCACCTCACGCAGTGCACTTCGGCCATTGCTTAAGGTTCTTTGCAACGTGCCTTCGGCCCCCCAGCTGCAACCCCTTTCATTCCTTTTACTGTGTGTGTTACACCTTTCAGACCTTTCTGCTCCAGCTTTCAGCACTGAATGACCTCATAGGTCCAAGTGCTCTATTCCAAACTGCGTCCCCCATCCATCTACAGTTGCCCTTGGTATTCCATCCACATGAAAGTCTTAAACTTCTATCCAAAGCCTCCTCTGATTTGTACGACTTATTTTCGTGCGTACACTATTTTCGACTTTCGTGAGTAAATGATTTACACCTCCGGCAAATGTAAAGGAGATGCCCACACGGATTTATGTCGTTTGTTAATATAATTTTTTGGATAATTTAGATACAGGCAGTCCCCCGGTTGTTGGCGGGGTTCCGTTCCCGACAGCGTGACGATGCCCGAAAATCGACGATAATAGCACTGATTCCTGGTTATCGGCGCCGACAATCGGTGATCAGCGCCGCCGATAACTGGCAATCAGTGCCGATGACCGGTTATCAGCGATGATAACTGGGAATCGGTGTCGAAGATCCGGTTATCGTTGTTGCTAGACAAGCGACCGTAAAACCAGATCGCCGATAGCCGAGGACTGCCTGTAATGGTGTATATAAGTGCAGTATAGGTGAGATTTTGAGAATTTACCGTGATAATGAGGAATTTGCTTCCATTTATATTTTTACATTCATCCTCGAGGGGCTAGTATTAAATATGGAGGAAGCACTTCCCAGGCGCCGTGTTCAGTACCAGCCCCTCAGGGTTGAACGTTAAAAATATAAAAGACTTTAAATTTCACATCCAAACTTCTTGAATTATTTCACCTGTACTGCATAATATATACCCTTTTCTACAGTCAAACAATTATAATGTTATATGATATCTTCACGCGGCCATCTCCTTAACATTTAACAAAACTGCAACGTAGCCTATATTCGAAAGTTATTCTGAAATCTGACAAATTGTAATGCACCGAAAAACAGCCAATAAACTGAGACGAAGATGGCTAAGCCATAACCACAGTGAAACCAAGGAACTTGGTCCAAAAATCATCAATTAAATGCCGATTGGTCAGTTTGGGAAACGTTGTCACTATAAGAATATACAATTATCGTTTGACGTTCACGGCAAACTTTTAGAGACTGGTTGCCTAAATTTTGGCAAGAGCTCAGTGGTCTTTGCTACTATCAGGGGTTTGGGGGTAAATTGGGTGTCAGCGCAGTTCCAGTTTCGACCAGCAAAGGCAAACCAATCAATTAGTAGACGGGAAATGAACCTCCATTGCATTTGTTCCTGTAGCTGAAGGAAAAGTGAGAGTATGCCCTCTGTTATGGTGCTCAATGGGATGAACTGTGTGGATGATCATTCTGCACTTTGGTGTGCTTGTAGTTTGTCACAAACCCCTACCAGTTTGGCTTTCATCGAACACAGGGAACTTCACGCGACAGATGACCACGGCTTTGATCCCTGTTCTGCGCACAGGTTGTTCTCAGACTATAATGTATTCGTTGGTACCAGTGGAACTTAGAGCAGGTTTCTGGGTTTTCATCTCTCATTGGAGAGGGTCCTGCTTTTGCTGCTTGGGGTCTGATGGGACCAGATGGCTCCACACCTTTAGAACTCCAGAAGCAGAGTTGGAACGGCTCTTTTGAGAGGTCACCGTGCTCTTACGTAAGCATAATGAGCTTAGGGAGACGTCCGTGGCACCTCACTTGAACATAGATCTCGTGGACAGAGCTCACCCTTGTGTGGGCTATTTAGTAGATTTTGGGGTGGGAGCCAGTTCCCCAAATGTACCACTGTACATCTGGATCTCGCACTGAAAGTGCACTCTTTGTCTGATTTGAGGATGAGGAGAGCTTAGATATTTTTGAAAAATTTGCTCTGTGGAGCCGTACGAAAGTACTGTATGCTTCATATGAAAATGTGAGCATATGCGTAAGAAACTTGCCTTGGGGAGTGGATTAGCCCCAGAGTTTGTTGTTTTTTACAAGTGTCAGGGCATTCATCTGTAAAACAGATTAAATGAATTACGTAGTCAGCTTTTTAGCGAGTGTTAGAAGTGCTAGGATGTCGCCTGGAAGCTCAGCCCTTGAGATTTGGAATGTTAGCTGGAGGTAGCATGATAGGGAGGGAACCTGCATTTGCAGATCTGATGAAGGTTAAGTAAGTAGATGTGTTATGTGTTCAGGAGACTTGTTAGAAGGGTAAAATACTGTAAAGCAAAGGAACTGGGAGAGTGGTGCAAGTAGGGAAGGAAGGAATGGCATTGGTAAGTGTTCTGTCTGGAGATTTTCAAAGCAGCGTTACCGAGGTACATATTGAAAAGATCACGAGGAGAAGGCTATGTACGGGGGAATGTACACTTCCTATTATGAGTCCGTAAGATCCTCAAATAGGTTGCAATGAACAGGAGAAAGTTTCTGGGTGGACCTGAATGAAGATGTTGAGTTGATTGAAGTAGATGAAAGAACTATTATATTCAGTTGAAAGTTGCAACCATGAAGGACAATTGAAATACGGAAGGGTAATCGACGTTGTAGTATTATTATGAAAGCAGACGAGGTCGTGATCGAATACAGTATAGCAACTAGGCGTTATGAAAAAGGGTTTGTGCAGATGACGAAATATTCTTTGTTCCTGGTAATCGACAAAAACAGAGAGAAGTAGAGGACCCTTCATATGGTCTGTATCAACCCAGAAAAGGCAGATGATACAATACCTAAGATTCAGAGAGCAAGAGGCACCTGAAATAAAAACATGAGAATAATTAGTGAAATGTATAGAAGTATAAAAACTAGTGTGGGCAGTACTTTAGGGATAACTAGCAGCTTCAAGTTAAGGAAGGGATGCACCAGGGATTTACGTATATTGTACACTGATAACATTGTTCTGATTGCTGAAACCAGAGAGAAAGCTAGATAGGTTGAGATAAGAATTAGAGAGTACAGGTATGAAGATGAGTCAGTGATTACACAATCGTCATAGGCAAGGGTAGGACACAAGATAGAATAGCCTGGAAAAGCCTCATTAAAAACAGTGACCCTGAATGGGGATTAAGTTGACAAGAGGAGGATCCCCGGTCACCTGTCCTCTCTCTCTCTGCTTGTGCCCTAAACCAAGAGATCAGAAGGAATCTCGCTTAAAGTTGGATGCCAGGAACCACCTTGCAGGAATTCATCTGAACTCTCCACCTCTGGAGATGCGTCTTACAGATGCATCAAACGAGGGTGGGATTACACACCTGAATGGCATTTTTGTTTCAGGTGCACCATTGAGAGTTTTGTTATGCTGTCAAGATGTCGGCCAGGTACATTCCAAGTGGGAGGAATGTGATGGCAGACTAACTCAGTTGTCACAGTCAGGTAGTAGGGATTGAGTGGTCTCTTAAACCCTTTTATGATGGAGAGGCTTTTCGAGATAGGGGGAATATTGATGATTAATATTTGCCACCTGGCTAAACAGGGAGTTCCACTCATTTAGCTTTCCTGTACCAGATCCGTAGGTGGTGATGGCAGATGCCCTGAGACAATCTTGTCATACACGCCTTTCTGGTGTACAGTCTGATCGAGTGTTGATCACACTGGGGCCAAGGGTGACCTTAGTGGCTCCTTGTTGGCCCCATGCCAAGTTATTTCCTGATTTCAGGCTGTCATGGTTGAGGCACTGAGAGAAACTCCCTGTGGCTCACTCTCCTTCATCAACCACACCTCTAGAGGTATCAGGTGGTACAGATACCCCAACTTCATCCTTAGAGGCTATCTACTAGTTCTTGTGAGAGAAGTCTTCTCGCAGGACTGCGCAGAAGTCAAGATATCTCTGATAATCTTTGTCTGATGTGCACCAAGGAAAGTGAGTCAGCTTATGTGACTGGTGTTGTAAGGGGCCTCTCTTTAGGTGGAATCTTTGTTTAGTGGATTACAGATTTCCTTATTTACCTTTGTCGAGATATGTTCCTCGTAATCTCGGCAGTGAAAGGGCATTGCTTAGCTGTAAGCCAGGTCTTTAGACTGAAGGATATGTTGTGTGTTCTAAAGGGTTAGGAACCTTTCTCGTTCTTGTTCGTCTGTGAGTTTATGTTGAAATCTCAGAACCCATCAGTCTCTGACGAGAGATAAAGTTTCTTGATTCCCTCCCTCTGGGTAAGTCCCAGACAGGATACTTCTATGCTCAGTGTTAGCCTTACTTATCTAAGAAGAATACAACTTCTTAGTCCAGAGTAGTTTTTATTAGCACTGTATTGGCAAGCATAACAAAGGGGTGACCAGGAAAACCCTTTCTTTCTGAGTTTGTGCTGATTGAATAAACTTCTAACTTTAAGCGAGGCTGACATCTTACCCATCAAGTTAAGATTCTCAAAGATGTTACCTTTAGCATTAAAGATTACTTAACAGCAGAGGCATTTGCTTATTTCTGATTACAGTAGTTATTAAAGTAAAATCTGTACTTTATTTTAGAAAGTTATTTTATGTAAGTGAAACTGCGTTCTGGTAAAAATGACGACACAACGCTGTAGAAATGTCGTAACTTGAAAACTCCTTCATTCATTGTTCATTTCATTTTCAGATATTTGTACTGTTTCTGCACGAGATTAACTTATTTGCAAGATGTCGCAACCACACAGGCCAGCACCACCTCCCCCACCTGTAAGAAAGGGTAAGAAAAGCATTTAGAAATTCCTGTTGGCAGGGGGTATATTGATATAGCTGGACATATTTTAACCTGAAACATATTTCCTGTAGTCTAAGATGATTTGCTTTTGTTTTTACAGAATTGTACACCATGTAACTCTTAGTTCCTTGTAATTCTGTTTCTTGTTGTACACTTCGACTCAAAGCAGATCAGTGCACCTGATGTGACAGAATTTCTATTTCAGAGCAAAATATCTCATTGTTTGAATGGTGCACAAAACTTGTTGCATTTACGTCATGAAAAAATGACTTGGTCACATTTCCTTCTTCATTTTTCTAAACTCAAGGCACAAGTCGTTCTTTAGGAGCCTAAATAAAAGTAACCTTCAGATATGAAACAGTTTTTGGTAGTGGAAAAGTGAGTCATTTTTTTTTTTGTTCGCAGGTCAAGTTCAGGCTTTCGAGGCTCTGGGAAGTTACAAAGCAAAACGTGTGAGTAAACGAACATATTTAACCTTACAGTACGGTACTGGACATTGTTCCTTTCATTTTGAATACCTAGACCCAGTATCCTTACGGAAAATTCAGTAACTGAGTTTCATTAAGTAAATAAGTACATTCATTATAGTATTTCTGATCATATTTTGGGAGTACATTTTTTTACAACCAAACCTCTTTTATTTTACTAATGTACATTGTTTATTGAGTAAAGGTTGATGTTATTCTTAAGAAAAGTATGGCATCATATCCCTGTTGAATGTTGTGTTACGAGTGGAGGCCCTCATTTGTGAGTCATCAGGTGTCATTTCTCAACTTGGCATGTGACCAGCATCAAAAACTCAGTGCATGTGCTCGTGTTTTGTATTTCTGTTCACTCATCCTTGTTCTTCGGATTTAAAATCACCAAAGTCATTACGTTTATGCTAATACAGGTAAATTGGTGATAGAGAATTTCTCAGTCTTGATAGAGTCGAACACCAGCTCAGGTATTACACGGAAGCTTCAAGACGTTGTCTCCAGGACAAGATATGGTTTTGTAATTGTCTCTGTCAGATATTTTAGTCAAAAGTTTATAGTTAAGACATGTTTTGGGTTTGCTATGTTAGAATACCCTTACGTTTCATCTAGTGAATTTAACTTTAATATAGCTAGTATGGCAGTTTTTTCGTTTTTTTATCTCATACCAGAATTATGATAAGGGCCACTTTTTCATCGGTCCTTTAGGGAGATAGTTCCATCAGTGTCCCTCACGAGGTGTACTGTGGGCATTACTTAAGGTTCTTTGCAGCACCCTGTTGGGCCATAGCTGCAACCCCTTTCATTCCTTTTACTGTACCTCCATTCATATTGTGTTTCTGACACCATTCCTTCCACCCTCACCTAACACCTGTTTCATGGTGCAATTGTAAGGTTTTCCTCCTGTTAAATATTTAAAATCTTTTACTCTCAGTTTCTCTTTCAGCGCTGAATGACCTCATAGGTCCCAGTTATCATGCCGTACCTCCCTCGAGAGTATTTGCCCAGGTTTGAAGAAAAGCCAAGTGGTCAGTTTAGGGCCTCTATGTCAGCATTTCATGGAAAATGATTGTGACATATGTTTGTATTGCCTCCTATTGTTCATAAGGTATTGCTGATAAGAAAAAAAGCACCAGAATTGAGGTTTCTAACTGTTTGGTTAGAGAATTAAATCACTAGAAGGGTATGCAGATTTTATTACTGGCTGCCAAAGCTGTTACCTACAAAGTGTCATGTCTGCTTAAGCATGTAATGTGTTTCATGATTTGCAGAAAAGGATTAGGGTCCTACCTTTTAATTACTATATCCAGTTTGTCTCTACCTCCAAACTGACTAAAAATGTGGTCTGTGTGGCTTGGAACAACATGCATAGGTTCCAAAAAAATTATTTATATTTTGATGGATGATTTACAGAGAATTGTATGAGCATTCAACAAATTTTTAAGTTTGATAAACTCTTTACAGGACTGCGAGCTGTCATTTGAGGAGGGAGACATCCTCTTCGTTGTGGACCGAACCGATGCCAACTGGTGGCAGGCAAAGATTGACAACAAGACTGGATACATTCCCAGTAATTATGGTAAGTAATAAGTCGAGTTCTTGGAATACATCACTGATTAGGGATATACGTTCGATGTTAATATTTTCCATAATTTGATAAAGACTCTTTGGGTCATTGCTGATATGAAAACTTATTCCTGTACGTTCCAGTAAGCAGCGACAACGTCAAAACGCCCATCATTGATGCGGCCCGTCGGGGTAACTTAGAGTTGGTGGAGGAATGTCTCTCAGCTGGGATTTCTGTGAACACTTTGGACAAGAGTGGATCGTCTGCTCTGCACGCTGCCTCCCAGGGAGGGCACGTACACTGTGTGTCGCGGCTACTCAAAGAACCTAAGATTGAGATTAATTTGCAGGTGAGACTCGTATCATGATTGCATTTGCTTCGTCACCTTTGACTTTATGGGTTCCTGTACAGATGAACAGTAAAATTCCAGCCATCCGAATCGCAGGGACATAAAGGGCTATTGAAGACCTGAAAGTTTCTGATAGAGGAGCATGGCCTATGGGGAAGCTAGGGTACTTTTTTGATTTATTTTAACTCTGATCATTGTCAGTCACTTTTTCATACCAGCCATAATCATAGTTTTATGGTTACTTATTGCAGAACCACCTCCATTTTACTTGTGGAAGTGCCCATGTCTGTGCTGTATAGAATTGTACCAGCCTTGTTTATGCTTCATAGATTTTTGCTGTGTTTAGTAATTGGAGCTGTTATTTTGTATTTTGTTGAGGCCACTGCTACTCAGTTTCTTCTCTATACCTGCTTCATAGTCCAGTGTTCGCATCTTTTTCTTGTAATTAATACATTCAAGGCATCAAAAAATCCTTCAGGTTTACACATCAAATCTTAACACATAACTGAATTCACTTTACACTGTTTCAATTCCACATGGCTACTTTTTGAAGTACTTTTTCCCTTTGCTCCTGTTTCAATTGTTGCAAGTTTTGTGTTGCTTACACTGCTTGTCAGTCCTCTCAGATTCTGTTGTCAGTGCCAGGTTTAATGCGTCAGTTACCAGGAGCCTCTGTTTCTGAACGATCATTATTTTCGTCTGTTGCAATTTTGCAGCAAGATAGAATTCAGTGCTGATCCTTGATGAACACCATATTTATTTGAAATTCCTCTGATACACCTGCTACTGGCTTCATTCTAGAGATCTTGCGTTATGGTATAGTGCCATCACTTGGCCAGTGAGTCATTCTGATAACCCCTGCTCACAAAATATCCATCTGAGTGCTTCCCATGATATGCTACTAAATTCTTTCTTAAAAACCTTAGGTATGTAGGGGTATGATGTCTTCTCACATGGAAACAAGACTGAGGTTTGAAAGATTGAGTGGTTTAGATGTGTAATGAGGGACGAGGTACCTTTCTTATATCATGTTTAATACTACTCAGTTTGCTAGGAATTTTATTTGGGCTACAGCTAAAATGTGGAATGGTTTGCCCAGTGCACATGTGGAATCTTCTTACCTCCTAATGTTTAAGCAAGGAGAAAATTCATTCCTGCTATTTACTGATGTAAGACCTAAGTATACGTTAGTTTAACCAGACCACTGAGCTGATTAACAGCTCTCCTAGGGCTGGCCCGAAGGATTAGATTTAATTTACATGGCTAAGAACCAATTGGTTACCTAGCGACGGGACCTACAGCCTATTGTGGAGTGCGAACCACATTATAACGAGAAATGGATTTCTATCACCAGAAGTAAATATCTCTAATTCTTCATTGGCGTCTCATGGTCTCAGGAGTATCGATCTTGTTGCAAGTTGGTCAGAAGAGTGAAGTAGGAAGGTCCAGGAAATCATGGGATAAGGGGATAGATGACGTAGATCTGATAGCAGTTCATGCAAAAATAGCACAGGGCACAGGAGAGTGGAGAGAGCTCATTTTAAATCTTATCATCTATCCCGTGTGGAGAGAAAAGTTCAAGTAAAAACACTTGTGATGATATACTCACGGTCCTTCTTCAGTACTTCATTTTAGAGACTTTCGCTGTTGTAGACAGTCCTGAAAGGAAGCCAAAATGACTGTGACCACTTTTAATAATTTTGTTTTGAACCTTATTCTTGTGTCTTTTCCTAATACATTTGTATTATCAATCATTTGTGGCAATCTCTTTCTCTCTCTCTCTCTCTCTCTCTCTCTCTAGTTTTCTCTCTCTCAAGATCTCTTTAGCAAGGTCTCTCTCTCAAGCTGTTTTGAATATGGTATTAGTTTTAACTTGCTCCAAGATCAGCAAAGAAAAGGTTTAGAGTAAAACAATTATTCTTTCTCTCCTATTTTCAGAACAAGTTAGGGGATACTCCACTACACTGCGCCGCCGTCCGAGGACACGTAGACGTCGTCCAGTTGTTGATAAGGCAGGGGGCAAATGCTACAGTCGCAAACAGGTGAGCGGCTTCGTAGGATGATATTGTCCAGAGAAATGTCACCGTAGACTAGGGTTGTACTAAAGTAACCCCTCTGTGTAATATTTGTCATAAATTCTCCCTGCAGTAGTCTCCGATATCTTGAGAATTATATTGGCATGTGTTTAGTAAAGTGTCCAAGAATGTTCATTATAGCAATGAAGTTGGGATTGCAAGTTGATATCTGCTGTTTAGAGACGTATTTTCCAGAAGTTGGTGTCATCCTTTTAGTTAATTTTCTTCCAGTTCATATTAACAGGCACCGCCCTACTTACGAACATTCAGCTCACGAACATTCAGAAATACAAACAGGCGGGATTGCAATTTAAAATTGTGTTCAGAGCGCTGCCCTTTGCCATCAGAAAGTTCAGATTTTGTTTTGCGGACCTATTCTTGTACGGCGTATTGTATTTCAGGATGAAATAACATACATTGCTGTTTTGATTTTATGTCATACTCTACTTAAATAGGTGTGAAGAGCACAGTAACCAACTTATGAACAATTCAGCGTTACAAACGGCCGTCCAGAAAGCAACTTGTTTGTAAGCAGGGTGGTGTCTGTATAGGTCTATCTTAGAAAGCCCTCCTTTTTGTGTTGTAGTGCCCTACTCATGTAGGTCTATCTTGCAGAGATGATAATTCATTCGCCGATTTATTACAGGGAGAACTACACCCCAAGACAACTCGCCAAGAGGGAGTCAGTCATTGCTGCTATAGAGGAGGTCACAGTGAACATAAATCATGAACCTCTCAACTACGACAACAACGAATACGGCATCGAGGAGTCTGAAGATTCAGACGAGTGATGCCTCTCTTGTGAGGCCAAGTTGATAAGTAGTCATATTATAAGTTCTGATTGGTTTCTTGTACCAAAGGGTTTACTTAAACATTCCAAAGCACAATTTGTCGTCATTGGTAATTTAAGATCTTCATTTCCTCCGTTATGTCGTAGAACATACGAGTGTACTTTGTTGTTTCAATTTGATCCAGTTTATTGGTAGGTTTTGTTTACTCGTCAATCTTTTACTTTTAAGCACAGATTGTAGTTAATTCATGTTTGTGTTATGTTTAGAAGTGGCCCAGCGATTTTAAGTCCAAAGAAATCGGCATAAATTATGGATCTTTGGGGTGACTTTTGTAAATAAGGCTTGCAGTCAGATTGGACCAATTATATTAAGTTTTCGAGTATGATGTGGAAGTATCCATTTTCATTCCAGTATATTTTATCCTTATTTAGAGGGGCTTTCTTTTCGGAATGTATAGTTTTCTTTTATTTTTATTTTTTCCATTATCTCAAAGTCATCTCATTGGGTACCAATCCTCTTTCGGAATTGTGTGTTTATATGCGTTAGAGAAAGGTGAGAGGAAACTTATATTCCAACACTAACATATTTTCCTGATAGCAGATTAACAACATAGGAATCCGTTGCTTTTTCAGCAATACTGGGCCTCTTAGTGAAAGGTCGGATGAATATTTTACGATTCTCGCAGAGTTACTTAGATTTTACAAACTGCTGGTGCTTTTAGACAGAGTGTACATTAATTTGGTGGGCATTTCTTAGATCCTTCCCGCTGAGGGGCATTGCATCTAGATGTATAAGAAAGTGAAGTTTGCAAGACGCTCGTCAGGGGTTTGAAGAAGTACCACTACTTCAAATTAGGGCAGGATTAGCTGGAAGGTGAATTTAGCCTCTACAGTTGAAGATTACCTGTACCTCCCTTTAATGAGAGGGGTGCACAAACTGTTCCCTAAAGCCGTGTACGGAGGACATTTAGGATTGTTTTGTTTTGCTCGGAAGGTGCCTTTGGAATTGTAAACAGATGGGACATAGATTACTACTTCTTCTTTAGATTTCACTTCAGAATTTTGTGAAACTGGGGTATCTTGTATCTTTATGGTTCGTATACTGCTTTTTTTTTCCATTATAGTTGTAAGAAGTACCCCAGATCTGCAAATCTCACTTAAAACTGCCTTTGTATTACGTCTGCTTTACTGATAACTGTAAAAAGATAAGAGATATCCATATCAGCTTAAAAAGGGTTATGATGCAATACTAAGAAATCTCCCATAATCTTCAGTTAATGGATTTTTGTAATGGGCCGCTGTGGATCAGTCATGCGACTGTACCTGCGGATGTTTGTATTTTTTAAGTAGTTGTTGTACTGGATATAATTATTTAGTCAAAGATGTTTTTAATATACCTTATTGTATGAAGGGGGTTGATATAATTAGTCATATCTTCAGACTTGCTTTCAGTTCCTCTAGTGAGGAATTTAATGGTGCTAGACGATCGTGACTTAAGACAGTGAGCTCGCCAAGTTGAACCTCGAGCAGAAGTAAAATCTCTCTCTGGCTGTGACCCCGTTGCCCCGATTTTGAAGAGCTGTGAGCTCGCTCGTTAGTGTCTTTCCAATGGTTATGTTAACAGAGATTAGTTTGCGCCTCGCTGGTATTCTTAAAATGATTTTGACCCTGCCATTCAGTCTATATCACAACTTAAAAACAATATCTACTTTAAAATGAAGAATTCTTTATATTTTCTACCTTGCACACAGGAGGGTTAATCCAAATTTTAAGAATGCTCGTGAAGATATGAGATCATTTTAATGGTTGTAAAAATGGAGTTCATGTTATTACAAAAGTGTTGCTATATGGTGACGGTAGTGTGTTTAACTGATCAGCGTTGTCAATTGTCTGGGAATGTTCCAGAGACGAATAATTGTTATTTTATGCAAATGGTCAGGCAGTGCGGGTGATTGTAAGGGGTTTATTATAGGGATGTAACATTAACTAGAATACTGGGTGTGTATGTGGCTGGGTTTTGATTGAGAAAGGAAGACATAGAACAGGATTGATAAAGGAAGAACAGTGTTTATTTGTTTGAGGAAGAGGATGTGTAAGTCAGCTGTCACTGAACAGCTTGGGAGAAGTTTGAAAGTTTAGTGATAGGGAAGTTTGTGGTTGGTATGTAGACCTACAGAAAGATTGCGATGGAATTAGAGGCGTGATTGTGTTGGGGAGGGTATGGAGTGTAAGGTGCTGCTGTCATTTTTATATTTTGTAGATTAATCTGAAGTTTGTATACGGAAGTAAAGCCTGTACTCGAATATATAGATTGGAGAATGTCTGGTTTTGATGTGAAGAGCTTATCATTTATCTGTGGTTGTTTAGTATTTCGTTGAAAGTTGAAGAAACATGTTTACAGTGATTAAACAGGGTTAGTAGGTGATAGTGAAAAGACACTGCAGAGACTAGTGAAACAGGCTGTATATGTTCCATGTGAATATTATGAAAGATGAAAATAAATCTGGAAAGATCAAACAGTGGTTAGTATCATTTGGGGGTAACTGTATTGGATGATGGAAGTGAATCACAGAATTCATTGGGTAAAGGAGGTAGTTTAGAATTTGGGGAGTCTCTTTTGAGGCAAAGATTAGGATGAACAGCGAGATTGTTAGGCCCTCTTTCCCATTTTGGGAATTCGAGAAAAATCCTGGAAGCTTTTGATAGGAATTTTGGAGCAAGGAGAGATCCAATTTGATAAAGTAGTGTAAAACGATAGATCAAGAGAGTTAAAATGGTCTGGTCATGGGGAGAGATTGGGGGGTGATAGGTTGGTAAAAGAACTAAAATGTAAAATTTTTGAGGAAATAGAAAGACCCAGAGGTCTTGAAATGGCAGGGCCTTAATATCTAGAATGCATATCTGTTGTGCCTAAACGAAGCAGCTGACGTGGTAGAAGTTCCTTGCACGCTTTTACCCTCGACTCAGCCAGCGGCTAAAGGCCAGCCATGTTGGGTGACCTGTCATGTTCTGTTCAGGAGCCTACGCCCGTCAAGGCTACTGGATTTCTCGTGTGACGTGCCTTCGCGTACTGTAGGTTGAAGAAGTATATATACTGTGGATGCAAACCAAACTTTTCTCTTTGCTAATTTTGGCAGGTTAGACAAACTCCTAAAATCTTACGAGGTAATTATTGGTAACGCCGTAGTCGGGAAGTTGGAGGGACCTCCCTTTTCTGATACTTATCCTCTTGGTCTCTGTAAGTAGCACCATTGTTTGCTGCAGCTAATCGTCTTTCGAGAATTTAATCCTCTTTCACCTCATTATTTTACTCATTACATTCAGGTCTGAACTCATATCTGTATTCTCTCGGCGACTCGTCATGTTCTCGTTTTCCTAATTTAATCTCTGTGACCTCTGCAGTAGCTAAGAATACATTAATTATAGATTTTGTTTTTTGTTAAGCTAAAATGAAATGCCTGAGTTAAATTACTGTTTACTTCCTTCTTGTCAGCACTGTTAGACAAAGAACTGGAGGTCAGTCTCACCCACCTCATGAAGCGTTCTAAAATGGGCACCCCTTTGTGCTGTGCTCACTTCGACAACTGTGGCCTGTTCTTCCAGAAGTTACGTGTTTTTCAGAGTAGTCTGGTATTCCATACGTATGCCTTTTCCAGACTGTGGTCTGTTCAGGAAGTATGCCTTTTCCAGACACTGTGGTCTGTTCTCTCAAAATTATGCCATTTCCAGACTCTGGTATGTTCTTTCAGAAGTATCTTTTCCAGCCTCTGTTTCCAGACTGGTTTGTTCTTCTAGAATATGCTTTTTCCCCATGTCTTTTCCAGACTGTGGTCTGTTCTTCCAGGAGTGCCTTTTCCAGTCTCAGGTCCAGTGTCCCGAAAAGTAAAGTCGTCCACATGCATTATTGGAATGAACTCAAGTCTGTGTCGTCTTCTACAGACCGTTCTTATGCTGGCAGACTTCTTACGCCTTTGTGATTTCACTTCACAAGAGGGAGGTCCCACGTGATTTCACTTCACAAGAGGGAGGTCCCACTTACTATTTCCGAGATCATTTGAACTTCGGGGAATGTCTAACCCACCAGGACCAGCACAGATGTCAGTAAACGCTTGGTTTGTATCTGAAACGTACAAAGTCCTTAAAATTTCATACATAAGTTTAAAAGTTTTTGGTATAAAGAGAATTTGTTACTAGGAATTTACCACATATTTATATACAGTATATATCTTGCTTAAGTCTCATGGCTCATTTAAGAAAAGCCGGAGACTTTTGAGGTCTTATAAATATATAATAATTATATTTATGGTTATACGTGTTGTATAAATTGTAGTTTTATACTTCTGTTGCTAGTTTTGTAAGAAAGTACGGAAAGTCTTCAAACATCAAAAATTTTCATTGAATAAAATAAATAACACAGTATGCCTTTTATGTCCTATCCTCAGTTAGAACTCTTCTTTGCAAATGTTTACAGATATTGAGGAAGGTTATTTACCCAGGTAACAACCTGATTTGTATAATCTTCCATCTGTCTTGAGGTAAGTAGAATATAGTGTTTCCACTAGCGTTGATTTTATATAAAACTGTCTGGTCAGTGAACTCATAAGGGATGGTCCATTAGTTAGGAGTTCTGGTCTCGCTGAGGCTAACCAGTCATGCCTGACTGGTATATGATGTCTGGGTTCCCATAATTTGCATAATGGGCTTTGGCCCTCATTCTACACACTTGAAGAAGCTACAATTTTAGGATGACACTGCCTGTAAGTGTGCCAATGGTAGAATGCTGTAGGCAGTACAAAAAATACCTTCCAGTGGGTCATATATTTGTCAAACTGTCTCCGGATAGAGTCTTTACCATCACAAAACATCTGTACATTTTCATTAAAACTCTCGTAAAATGAGCAGCTCACAGAAAAATTGAGGAAAAGAAGAAAATATGTTAAACTTTTATTACCATGTTCACATTGATTACTAAAAAAAAATTGACAAATTACCTACATTATGTACAATTTGAGTGCTTCAAAGTCTGAAGTGATTGTAGTTATTAATGCCTTTTTGAAAAATAACTTCTTTTTTAAACTTACAGATTACGTACACTGAAGATGAACAAAGTGGAACGTACATATTCTCGGATGCCTTAGAGTGACATCTCAAGATATTCAAGTTGGCTTGATACAAAGTATGATGTAGCCCCTTTGTGGATTACTAAATGCAACTGCATTATACTCTTAAATGGATGAACACATCAAACAAGACTGCACGAACCACCACACGAAATATTCCGGAGGTGGTTTTTGCGAGGACAAAGTTGCGTTGGATGACGTGACGAGCGTAATTCTCCTTTATACGAGAACTCGATCCTTTACGCGAGCGACTCGATGGGGAAGGTACTTTCTTAGCTGTAAGGCACATTTTACCAGTACTGCATTTAAATGACTGAAGAAGCTGCAGCTTCGCAATGAAAAAAAAAAGGGTCTGGTGATTAAAAATGCTATTTCCTACACTTGTAAAGGCATTTTCTTTCAGGCTCCAGTCACACTTTAAAGCACACCATGTTACAATGATTGTTCAAGGATAACGGGTTCTTACGATAACCAAAGATAACGCTAGACTTTCCCTTTGAAAACCATTTTGTTGCCACAGTGGCTGATCACTGAAGCATAAATGCGTCTAGTTCAAATGCAGAACAGAATTTACAGAACCCCTCACAATCTACAATAAATAAAAGAAAGCTGTGCTGTTATTTTTCAATGCTCTTGTGTTGGATCTCGCGTAATGTGACGCCAATTCCTGTACGCGACGACATTTGTTAACTGTGCAAAATCATGAGAATAATTTTGTAATGTGGTAAATTTTCCCACGTACAGCATTATATTGTGCGTATGAATACAAAACACGGAGGAAAAAATTAACTACTGGAATTTGTTCACAATTCAAAACAATCTATTATTCGAGGCTTTGCTATCTATTCTTACTCCCCAACGGACTGGGTATACACTAAATTTCACGAATACCTACTTCTCTTCTTTGTAAACCAACGACATTCTAATTTTAGAGTTAATTACAGCATTTCAGGTATATTTTCTTGAAAGCACAAGAAGACTAAATCTGGACACACCTTTTGGGAATGTGATCTCAAAAGAATTTGTAAATCACCAAAGACATCTGGTCCCAAACTTGACAGTGGGGATGCAATCGGATGCACTTAAAGAACAAACTTCAAAGAACTAAGACTTGGTTCAACTGGCAGGCCCTGGGAGTCATTCATAGGAAGGGCCAGGAAGTGCTTGGAACTAAGTGACACTACGCAAAAACTACCGAGTATGTATGGATATATATATACAGGATTAATTTACAAACATTTGGTTTAATGGCAAGGGGCAAGGCTACAAGCAGTTCCCTATATTTTAGTTAACTGCCATTTGAGTAATGTTGAACTGTTCATTTTCAATTTCGCCAGACCACTGTCGAAACATTTGACAGTTGCTGGGCTGAAGAAAACAAAACCAAGTACGTTCAGTGACATCGTGGTTAAACAACGCATGAAATCGGCAATATTTAGAACAGTGAAAACAAAAGAAAAATACAGATGATTAAGGGTTGATGACTTGACATTTACACGTTCATGAATGAGGGATAATGACAGGCGATTCGATGAAATAGCATACATGTTAAGCACGGTGATTGTATTTCACGCGTTTGCTAACCAACGACTGTACACTTTTAACTCGGACAAAGCTGCTGACTATGTTTTACCATTTACTTTCTGTGAGCAGTTGTCATTGCATTTCTGTAACAAATTCATCAAACGCCTTTTGACAAAACACGTAACAATAATAGGTTTACCATTAACGTGCTCACAGCCTTTGTCTATTATATAAAAAAATTGTATACTTGACATACAGCGAATGAAAATGCATCTGTACCAGTAATAATCATTACAGCAAACAGTTATGGTGTCCAGTATTTTCGTTTTATGTTTTAATTGGGTAGGACTGCTGTTTACAGAGCTTGTACGTAGATAATATTAAGCAGAAACTATTACTTTATGTGAAATAACATTAGGTAGACTATATATATGTGATACTCCAGTTATTTTATCATTCCGTCCTACAAGTCTAAACAAAATGCTGCATAAGCGTAATTAATTGTTCTTATATTCCTGCATCACTATGTTTTTGAATAAACTCTGCAGACATTACCAGACAATATTGATGAATAAGCAACATTTTTTGTACAATCTTTTCTTTCCCTAAATGTTAAACTGCCACACAAATTAGGGACCGTTTGAGAAAAATATGTAAAAGTACAGATGAATAATACAGAATGACCAAACCTACTTGGCAAAGAACGAATATGGCGTCTTTGCGCACTAATGCTTTCAACTGGTAGATTAGATTTTACTAAGCATCTAAACAACAGTTTCTTTAATGTTATAAATTAACACTACTTAATTTGCACTTCTGAGTTTCTACCTTTGCTTTACAGCTAACGGAAGCCTAACCTCGTACCAAGCGACAGTGATATAAATTATTCTTTCAATCAAATCAGCTTTAAATAAATAATGTATTTTCACCACAGAACCTCTCAATCTCAACAACCGTCAAGTAGTGGAAATTGTGTTGGACTTGAAACGGACAGACGAGAACACCTAACACACAGAAATATAGCAGCAACCCCTTTAGCTTAACCGTACATTCGATTAATAGCGTCCTGATACCTGGACTGGATGTCTTTCCTTTTAAGTTTGAAGGCAGCTGTTACGAGGCCTGTGTCAGGAGTCCATATGTCAGGTGTGAGGTAAACGTCGGCAGGTAACTCGAACTTTTCGAGTTTAGCTGTAGGAAAGAAAAGCAAATTTAGTTTTACTGACATTTTAACAACATGTTTTGATTTACATCAATCTTGTACTTCTGAATTTGTTTCAACTTTAATTTTCTAGACAGACCTCGTCGCTGAAGCAGAATATAATGTTCCACTCTGAAGTTTATACGAGAGGATAGTGATCCCTTACTTAAAACTTTAACCTCCACCTTCTTGTGATTGCTTCCATTGTAAATAGGAAACAAACCATTGCCTTTTATATAGGAGTATCTTTCAGCGTGAGGTGGAAACCAGCAGTAAACTTGGGAAAAAATGTAGTTAACCAGGTGGTTGACAGGTGGAGACGCTATTCTGTGATGTCTGGTATAGGGAACTTGAATTCTGTGATGACTGGTGGTTGAGAACTTGAATTTGTTAATGAGTATTCGCTCACTAACGTATTACTTGTGCCTTATTTTGTTTTTGCTTCTTGTTTTATCCAGATATGGAGAAAAAATGTGATCATCTTCACTGTCTGGTTATAGCTGTCTTTGTGGGTGGCTTAAGTCACCAATACTGTACTGACTGACCCTCTGTAGTTGAGGCTTTCAGCAGGGGAATTCCCTGTTCTGAGGCGACTACTTACTAAAACTGTATTGTTTGCAATCCACAGGGGACTGAGCAGCTTCTGAATGAGATGTTTCGTCAGCAGTTGTGTTACCCTTTACTTATCTAGTAGCCTACTACGACTGGGTAATCCTTCTTTTGCAGCCTTCCTCATTAACCTGGTGGAGGGAGGAAGGCCTTCAAATGCAAGACTTTTGAGGTAGTTCCTGACGGTCTGCAGCTGTCTTAGCATTGTGACTGTTGCATAAGAAGGGGTTCTTCCCGTTGCAGTAGTTTTCTGTAGCAGATTCTCCGCTGAGTGGGATCTGAAGACTCAATTCCTGCCCTGACCAGTCCTGCAGTGTGTAGGCAAGTAAGGCTAGCAGAGGGAAGGGTATAGGAGCCATAAATGCTCTTTACTACCTCGACCTCACTCTCTTTCCTTGAAAAGGCAGGTCAAGAGGAAGGGTAGTCTAAGGCCTTGTGAAAGAGGTTTTGAAGGGGTTCTTATGTGCATTCTACTCACTTTGGGGAGGGTGAGTACATAATCATTGGGCGGTGATCTGTCTACCTCAGGTACGGTTGTTGGTGTGCTTAGTCTCAAGATCTGACCTTGGGCTCATACCAGGACAAGACTACACAGCTAACTTGCTCTGCTCAGCCGTGATCGGAGGGTCAAAAGAGTGGGTTGCATAACCCCACTGTAGTTGTAGCCCCTTTTATGGATTGGTTGGTGCTGGGAACAGGATAGGTTTTCTCTCCCTCAGTCTTCTTTGGGAGGCTATAGGATGGAACCAGCAACATTTCCATGCTCAAGACATTTGCACTCGCATGGTCCTCCTAAAAGGAGAAGTTGATAGTCAGCCTAAAGGCTGATGCAACTGGCATCAAAGGGAGTCACTTCTGCAATCTCCAGCATGAAAAGCTTCCTCTGGTGTGAAAGCAGCAGTAAAGGAGTTTGCAAAAAAGTGCTTCCTAACCTGCAAATCAGGGTGTTTACTTCCTCCAAAACACCAGGCACTAACTGTAGCTACAGTGCCTGGAGCGTGGCTGATGGCTCTGGAGTATTCCCAAAGGTCATCTCTGTAGATGAGACCATAGGCTGGCACAAAGCTGTAGCTGCCTCCCTCAGGTTATTCCTCTCACAAAGGAGGGAAATGATCTCCGAAAACTGTTGCTCTAGCTCGGCCTACAAGAGACCTGGAGGACCAGGACCGTTTGGTCTCTTCTGAATCTCATGAAGACGAGCCACTCTTCCTTCAGTCAAAGGAGTCCCACTAGAACTTGTCTCAAAAAATGTACAAGACCAATGGAGTTTCAGTCAGAACCCTTACCTGACTTGAACATCGCTGCCCCCTTGCTTCAAGACACAGTAGCCACTGAGAAAGAAGACTTGTCAAACACCGCTTGCCCCCTTGCTCCAAGACACAGTAGCCACTGAGAGAGAAGACAGGATAAGAACAAGCCATTGCAACACTCCTCTCCTTTGAGCTCTGCAACTCCTCTGTGTCTCATACATTTTCTGCAACGAGAGGCTCATCTGGTTAGGAATACCCTAGGGAGCAGTGTTCTGGTTTGACAACATTGGATGAAGAAAGAGCAGTTTGTTTCCCTGAGATTTGGATGGGACTGGACAGTCCTGCTCCTCCAGATCTGTTGCAGGCTGAGCTGGACCACCAGTTTTCAGAGATTATTTTGCTCATTTGTGTGTGGAATAACCTGAGCGGGGCAGCTATGGCTTAGTACAAGCCTACAGCCTTGCCTACTGAATTGACCTCAGAAATTAATCCAGAGCTGTAAACCTCCCTCCAGGTGCTGTAGTCACAACAAGGGCATCATGTATTTTGGAAGTGAGTGCCAGTAGTAGTTTTTCATGCTGGAGGTTGCATAAGTGACTTCTGACATGGGTTGCTTCAACTTCCAGGCTGACTACCAACTTCCGTTTTAGAGGTTACATCAGGAAGGTATTTTATATTCACCCCGGCAGAGGTATCTGTGTTGATGACTGTTTCCGTCATGTTCCTCCAGTTCTTCAGGAGGAAGAGCTACACCTTAGAAGTCATCGAGCATTAGTTCCCCTGTCAAAAAGTCTGTTTTCCTGGTGAGGAAGACACCTTGGGGTTGGAGACTGGTGTTTGACGTCTCTTCCCTAGTAAGTTTGTTACACAAACTCATAACTGGTTGGATTGATGGGTATGGTTTGAGAATCCTTCAGAGAGAAGGAACTTCACACTTTTCCAAAGGACTTTAACAGTCCAAATCAATACCTTGGACTGGTAGGCTGCCTGCCACCCACAAAGCTAAGGTACTCTGATGGGTTTTCCTACAATGCCCATCAATTCAACTAGAAGTGAGTTTGTATTACAGACTCGATTGGGGAGAGGTCAAACATCAGTCTCCAACCTTTAGTTTTCTTCCCAACCAAAAAAAAAAACACTGACTGACTGACCAGGGAACTGGTGCACTATGACTTCCAAGGTGTTTGAAGAGTAATGGCTTACTGCAGTATCCATATATTTGCATAATCTTAGTGTCTTCAGAGATGTAACTCCTTCGGGACATTGATTGATTACACCGCTTTTTTTGTCAGACTGGCGTTTCAGTCCCACTGGAGAAGTTTGTTTTCTTTCCCAATCAGCACGTAAAGTACCTTGGCTTGCTGGTGTTCAGCGGTTGAGAGAACCTGTCATGTGCACTCTCCTGTGAACACGCATAAGGAGGTAGTACCTCAGTTCCTGTGTCGGCCAGAACATTCACTTTGACTTTGGCAGGTGGCTGTAGGTCTCCTGCTGTCATAAAAAAAAAAGAGCTTCTACATCACAAGTAATCAACTTGTGGTCACTTCCAGGCCTGAAGTGCTAATTTGAACTCCTCACTGGCTCATTCCTTTGAATCGGGAATTCAGGAGGATGGCTTGATAATTACGCTAAAGAAACTTTTTAAAGGGTTCCCTGAGAAGAGATTTTGTTTCAGATGTCTCATGGGTGCATTTCTTCTGAACAGCAATGTCCTCTTGAAGCAGGAAGCGTGACTTATGTTGCAGCCTTGTCAGGGACAGTTATAGTCAGTTATAAAGTCTCTTGGTAGTGTTGAATGGTAACACCATCGTTTTGGCTTCTATTACATGCAGAGGGGGACATCGAGTGTCTCACATTGTACTTCAGTTGGCAGTGCCAATGCTTGAGTGGATGACTAACCACTGGTTTTCAGCTCATGTTGACAAATACTCCTATATAAAAGGTTCTGGTTTGTATACCCAGGAAAGATACACATTACATCTCTGGAGACATACTACCATGTGGTATAAAGACAGAGTTCATTATTGTTTCAATACTCAGGTAATGTAAAGAGCAGATATTTATCCATCCACACAATAGTAATGCACTGAAAAGACTCTTTGGAATTAGTACTGACAATATTACTAGAGACAAGCACAGGTTTTCACACTGACCTACAAATACTGCCAGACGCCACGGACTGCCTCAAACTTACCCTTCTTCCCAGTTGCGATGAGTTCGTCGAGTATAGCCTTTTTGATGCCGTCGTCCATGCACAGTTCCTCTCTTTGGAGGTCAGCTTTGCCCAGCTTTTGGGCCAGTTCTTCCAGGTTCTTTTGGATGGGACTGACGATCGCTACGATGAAATTGCTCGACGACTCTGCGTACACGCACACGTTTTCTACAATTGGACACACCTTCAGCTCCGCCTCTACTTTGCCCAAGGATACGTATTCACCGAACTGAAGTTTCACCAAATCCTTCTTGCGATCTGGAGGAGGAGGTTAGCTTTTAAATCTTGCTGTATTATTGATAAATTGTCATGAAGATTAACATGGTAGGGGAGACGTTGCAGACAAATTATTCAATGCTTAGATCTGGCGAGAATAAATAATTTTCTGAGAGGCCTTGCGTACCGACATCAATATAATTTAGTGTACTTCACCTTAACGTCAACTGCGGGTGTAATTTCAGCTTAAGAAATTATATATTAGAAGCATAACACACTGCAGTGTAACTTGAAGATTTTATGTCAACTGTGGATATAATTTCAGCTTGAAAATTATACATTACTTGCATAACAACATTGCAGAGATTTTTTTTAGATTTTGTAAATCTTCTTCAGTAACAGACAACAAGATGGATAATTTTCCTCGATTATTAGTTCTTATTGAATTATGAAAAACGATTCTCAGTTTTACAATAAAACCTAACGGGCACAAAACCCAATACTGCATTTTACACAAATAGGTATTTCTGTACTATAAAAGAAAAATCTGGACTCGACAAAACATTTTTGACAAATTTTAGATTGAAGAAAAGAGGACCTGGTAAAGACCATCTTCTGCTAGTTCAGCTTTTTGAAGATATATCTTTGAAAATACTTACGGAAACAAGCTAGCTTAACATTACAAGTATTAATTAACTCTGTTGATCTTTGTCTATGAAAAACTCCTTAATGCCTACAGCATAAGGACAACCACTGGACAAGTTCCCAACTCACCAATAATGCTCAAGCAGCCGTCCTCGTCAAATCGACCTATATCTCCAGTGCAGAACCAGCGCTTACCGTCCACATCTTTGAAGTCCTCTTTAGTCTTCTTTTCATTCTTATAATAGCCAACAGCGATGTTGTTACCACCTGGAAATAAGGGTAACCGACTGAAACGTTAACACTCATACCAACTGCAAACTTACTGGTTGTACTCACTCTTAGTCCATTACAGCTAATCAGAAGATACAGATATTTGGGTTGCAAGGTATACTAAGCAGAGTAGTAATCGAGGGTTAGAATTCCCTGATATAGTTTGAGGAGGGTATGAAAATCTGAAATGATTATTGTATCTACCAGTTTAGAATACAGTTGGAAGTACTGTGCTCTAACAGAAACCTTAAACATACATCTTCATTTAATTACATCGCTTTAAAAAGTACAATAAATGTCAAAGTATATACATCTGTCAGAAGGATTATGACTATTAAAATGTCCTTTAATCCTTCCACATTAACAGATGACCTAAAGCAAATCAAGAAGATACAATATGCTGTAATTTTGCCAAAAGAAAAAAGCAAAGTTTTTTGTTAACCCTCGTACAGTACTCTTCATTTTCACCAACTCCCGATGTGGTTTTGAGTCTCTTACCAATGACAATTTCACCACATGGTCTTGGTTTGTCAGTGATTCTGTAGTTGCCTTCTTCCCAGTTAATAAGCTTGATATCACAGATCCGCGAGGGGGCGCCGACACGACCCCGGGACATGTCAAATTCGTCCATCAGCGTGGCGCAGGCACAGGTCTCGGTAAGACCGTAACCCTAAAATAAAAATGCATAGTTTATCGGAGAGCTAAAATACATTTTCCAATATTAGGTTTAGTGTTCTTTTTGTAACATGAATTGCATCCAACGCTCTGTGTTACTGCAGACGAAGGTATGAAACAGGAATTAGATTGCTTTTCACGTCTTCAGACTACAATTTCCCTCCTGACATAGTCTTCCAACAGATTTGGAATATTTTAATCCACGTTTTTGAGCTACAAACATTTCTTGAACGGCTGAGTTATCTGTGCAAGGAAATGCAACAGCCAAATTATAAATGTTTAACCGGTAGATTCCCAGTATTTCTGCATTGTTACAATGCAATGTACACATTAACTTTATAAAAAACCATTCCTCATTACCATGAGAATGTCAAAAAATAAATACAATGCTAGCGTATTCATGTAATTACTGATAAAACACTCTCAGTAGTGGCCAGCCTTCTGAGTAACATTTTACCTGTGGTCTGGTTAAACTACTTCATAATAATACATCTGGTTAAACTGCCTAATAATGCTACTGTTAATAGTCCACCTACAGCAATGTCTGACCATTTTCCACAGATAATGTACATCCCTCTCCTGTACAGTCATTGCACAATGGCTTAACTGCTCGGTAAAAAGACATAAGACAAATACCTGCTAATTGAATAAGTCCTATCTTTTGTAAGAAGAAACCAGCTTTTTACCAAACAAAAGTATAAGTGTAATCGTACATAAAAGACAGGTGGGTGTCAATCTGCATGTAAGTTCCGGTTCTCTAGAAACTAATATAAAAAGACCTGTCTGATACAAATAATTAATACTTCATAAATGAATTATGACTGGTTTCTCAACAAGAGATTGTGCCCACACATGATAAACACCGAGCAACACACGTCAAGTATTATACAAAACACAAAGATTTCAAACTGTCATCAACCGAGGATTCACACAAACTGCTCACCTGAAGAACGGGGACTCCGATACTGGCCCTGATGAAGTCGTGAGTCTCGGGCGAGAGGGGGGCTCCGCCAACAGCCATAATTCTCACTTTTCCTCCCAAGAGGGCGCGGATTTTCCGGAAGACCACCCTGAGGATAAAGAACGATACGGTTTGTCTATGTTTTCCCCACAATGCATTTAGCTGAAGGATACTAAGTCATGTCCATTACATTATATACCTTCAGGTAAAACCTGTATTGAGAAATGTTCAAACTTCTGCAGAATCAAGCATTTCAGTATATGAGTAATGATAAAACGATTGTCACAGTAAATAAAATGAAAGATTCTCGTGCTCAAGAAACCTCACGGAGTTGCTACCATATATCAACCGTGGCACACTAGATGTCAAGATTCATCGAGGGCTTAAGTATTCCCTGTAAGGCTACAGGAATTAATGAATATATCCAAAAGGGTGGCTGGATAATTAGACATTCACACACTATAAATATTTCACACTAGGAGAGAAAAACCAACAGCAAACTCACCAATTGCAGATGGGCGTGTCCCATCCACGATGCATCCAGTTGATCTTGTACTCCAGTCCGTAACTGAACAGCTGAGTGAGCCAAGGACCCTGGGATTCTACTTTCTCTAAGATGCCTTTGTAGATGCGGTCAAGGATGAGCTGAGGACAAAAATGCCGATGGAAAAATGGAATGGCTGTCTGCCGCTTCTAAAACAGCAAGCAGAGATATATGTAGAGTGTGTAGCATTACTTGTTTTTCAAAAAATGTTTTCCTGTATTGCTCGTTACTGATTTTGCAGTTACTTACTGGTACAGCAGCCATCATGGTAGGTTGCAAGATCGTGCAGTCTCCCTTGCTGCCCCTCTTGATTTTGCTGGAGCGGTCCGTCATTGTCAGGGGAGTTGAATAACCCATCGGTACACCGTACATTATCATCATCGCCTCTGTTGAAATCAAGTTAAAAATGTTAAGCTTCTGATATAACCCACACTTCTCTAGTCGAAAGTACAACCATGAATTCATTTGCAAGACTTTCTCTCGATTTTCTGACACAGGTTTGTTGGCAATATTGAGAAATTTCTAAAGGAATTCAATAATCCTGCAAAAATTTCTCTCAATTATATAATCACATACCTTTGTTTGAAATTCTTAAAATGTTACAACAGAACCTTTCAGGGTTATAATGAGTAAAAAATGAATAAAGAAAGATAATTTTGCAATTATCACATCAAGAATCTTCATCCAAAAAACCACCACTTGACACCTAAGAGACCTACTCCATGAAAACACTGCCTTACCGGCCATCAATTCCAACACGTGAGCAAGAGGCAGATAAGCTAGGTACACGTCCTTGTCTCTGGCTTCAAAACCGACGGCGTAGCCCATGATAGCGTTGACGAGGTTAAAATGAGACATGATGACGCCCTTCGGAGTTCCAGTCGACCCAGAGGTGTACATAATAATGGCTGTGTCCTCAGGAGTGGGAAGCACATCTGATGTAACAGGGAGACAAGTTAGTGAAGTTGCAAAAACATTTTGAATACAAAATATGTCTCAAATAACATTTAAGGCTTTGAACAATCAAAGGGAATAGTCTGACACCATTACAAAAATTCTGTACACTGCTTCCTCACCCAAACTGTAATTATCAGAAAGGTAAAACATTCAATTTTAATAATTGAAGCAAAAGATACATGAATAAATCTGGTTAATTTTCAAGTCCTAATAGTACTTGTCAAAGACAAATGTTTGTTTATTAGTTATGCAGTACAGTTACTGTGCTTGAAATTACAGCATCCTGGCATACAAAAATAAGGTTTGTGACCTAGAAAATAGACCAAGGTTACTTGAAACATCATGAATAAGGTTAGTACATTGTCCCTACCCAACCAAGATTATCAAGATCACAAGAAGGGGAAATTATAGTGCATTACACGAATATTTACTACAATGAATATGGGAAAAATTAACTATATACAGCATTCAGAATCTCCTCAAGTGAATGCACGTTAAATATAAAGGAAAAGAGAAGCTGAAAAATATATTACAAAAATACTTTTGTATACATAAGCCACTGCTTCAATTAGCCTGTTTAACCACATTCACATTCATCAAAATAAAATGATCTACCCTTTGTGATGAGAAATATCACCTCGGTGATGGTAATATATCTACATCTTTCACCTAATCCATTCAATGAGAACCTACAGTCTAGAATATTAATGTCTCCTCAAGACAGGCAGTATCACCTTTGAACTTTAGCATAATGCTATACAGAGCAATGTTGATATGAACATATGCAAGTAAAACATTCAACTGGTCTAAATAAAATGCTGAATGAATGGAATAGTGGATTCAACTGGGCCAATAACATGATGAGTAACATAAAAAGACAACTCACCAAATATAATTTTAACCTACAATCACTTGAAAAGAAGCCAAATTAATGAAAAATCTCGATATGGAACAGGTGAAAATACGGACTGTCTAAAAGATATTCTCGGGGAAAGTATTCCCCGTAACTCTAAAATCAAGATGAAAGACAGTACACCAAAATCATAATGACGAAGATCGTTTTAACATAATTCAACCCAAAAAAACAAGGCTTTCCAAACCCTACATGAATTGCAAGCAAGCTTTAACTGGCCATCATTTGTGTAACTGATTTTTATATCAATATATCAAAATTGTGAGCAGCTTAACAAAAATGCCACGTAACTTTTGTAGCAAATCAGAGAATGTGAAGTCTACAATGACAAGCAGCGGTACAAGGAAATTTTGCCCAAACAAAACAATTAGCACTGTCAAAACTGTTTACATATGGTACCACAATTTATCTATGTTTACAATTCAAACAAGCCACAAGTGGCCAGGCTAATGAGGGTGCGGCTCCCTGATACGAGTGTTTCCTACAATTACTCTTTTATCAGCATTGGTGTGTGTGTTTTATGACTGATACGTAAATTGCAACATGTATGGTCCCGCAAAGGAATGGCCCAATTTCTTCCATTTTATCAAGAGTCTTTTTTTGCCACCTTATATAAATTCCTCTGAGTTCAAGACCAGACAGTCCTTTTTAACAGCTTCTTCATAATCTGAACTGTAAAACATACACCAAGGCCACTTTGTTGTAGAACAAAGCAGTTCCTTTTGTGTCATTCTGGTACAGCTTTCACCAGTTACTTGGATTTCCCAAAACAGTCACAGAGAAAATATGTTTGCATATTATTCCTCATAACCTCAATGAAACACGAAGCATTTCATATCTACAGTGCCAAGGCTACACCCAACAATATTTAGTTATCTATAACAACAAAACCCTCTACAGACACAGAGAGGCTTTTGTAACGTCAGAGTAGATTTGCAGTTCTCGAAACCATACCTGACGAGAGGACAGTAAATGTGGACTGGTTCGACTGGGAACAAAAATACTGGGATATGGGGCAACAAGAAAGAAACTTGTTTATCATACAAGTCACGGGATACAATAAAGGATAGATGAAGGCAAAAGGTATATATGTAAACATATTTCAGGGGGGAAATGATGAATGCAGAGTAGGTGCTAAGTAATCATGTCTAGACTGTGAAGCTGAATTTAGATCAGGAGATAAGAGATGTGTCTTAGACATACAGGCAGATGATGTTGACAAGGTCATGTATTCAGGCATCTGCACAAATGTAAGCTTGTTCCAGAATGACCTGAAGGACTCAGACCTACTTAGACAAGAGCTATGAGAATGGAGGCTGGTGATGAGTGGAGATTTGTGGAAGACAAAGCACAGGAATGAGTGAATTTCTCAGGGGCCCTTTACATAATGTTGTTGGATGCGATGATGATGATGTTGGAACCCAAACGAACAAAGGGGTATTGCAAAAGTGATTATGAAGCTGAGATAAAAGCCATCTAAAAACTGCTTCACTCACTTTTAATCTAAAAGCAAATTTTTCCCTGTAGAATCCAAAAAAATTTCAGTTGAATTTAAGCAAAAAAAAAGCTGAGAACATTTTAAAAATTATGTACAGTATGTTTATATATAAGTACATGCACTTCTTGTACGTACAAATGACGTACGTACTATACTCTGACTATAAGAAAATCTATTTATACAAGACCAAACTAGATTTCAATAACAGTCCAGAGGAAGAGGCTATGAAATGTTTCAAACTCAACTATACCATATACCATAAAATATAAAATACCCAATCTACAAAACAGACCAACTCCTAGTTATTAATTCTAAATTGCACAGAATGCAGATCAAAAACTCACAGCAGCTGAAACTACAAACTATTAACCACCACCGCAAAAGTGTATATGCATGTACAATCCATACTTACACGTGCAGTGCAAATGCAACACAGGCATATTAAAAGGCAATAATGAGAGCATTCACGCAAGACCAAAGACAAGCATCCGAGGCACAAGCGAAAGCATAAATCATGAATATGTAGTGTCAAAAAATTGATGTCGAGTGGATAACTGTGATGGCCTATCATGCGATATCAGGTGTTCAATATGACCTATTTGAGGGGACATATGATTACAGTACATATTTTAAAACTGATACAGAGTTTCTGGTGATAAAATGGCAGCAAATTTGTAAAAAGAAAATATGCTGTTCTTTTACAATGTGAAATATTTCACAAATCCTTATTGACATAACCAGAGGATATGCCTGTACAGAGTTCCCCATCAAATTACATTTGGTAATCCCCATCAAATTACATTATGTATTACCAAAATTACATACGAAATCTATTCGACAACTTAGAAATGAAGTGCTTTTAGTGGCAGTACACTTTATGTAAAAAAAAAAATGTTAAGTAAAAAAATAAAAGTTCCTAAAAAAAAAAATTAAAATTATGAAGTTTTTACTCTGAATTATGCAGAATCTATTTTAAAGCATTTTCTATCTACAATTTCTATTAGCTATTTGCATATTTCTGTTCTTTGTACCTGTCCTCTACAAAACACAGCTATCTATTAAGCAATAACTTATGACTGAATCTAGCACTGCTATCAAACATGCCTTTACTTTAAATGAACAAAAAGTATGGAATTCAAATGAAAATGATCTAATCTGCTAATGGATGAATTAGAGAAACATTAACACACAGTAACGGCAAATCACAAGTAACAAAAATTGTTAGGAATACGAGGGTTAGGTTTACATAACAATACACAAGGATCGAGCACAGTACAGTACTATGCAGAAGGTCCAACATCACGACACTGGAAAAAAGTAGAGAGATAGAGAAAGAGAGAGCTTACTTCCTTAAAATACCCTCACCCAGCAATGATACTTCTTATTAGTCATTCACAAACTAGTAGTTAGGACCAAGGCAACTCAAAACAATCCACCATCTCTCGATTCTCACCTTTGACATCTGTGCGACAATCAACCACAGGATAACAGCCAACAATGTGACGAGGAGAAACAAATATTTTAATCTTCAGAAAAAAGCAACACAGGATTAAGAAAAATCATCAATCAGAGAGATCCCTGCGGAAGCACTGCCCCCTCAGAGCGTGCTACGCGAGACACTTTTTCTCGACACGTCAATAAATGGTTCGAAGAGCGTCTCGTGAAAGCATCAGTGGTTTCAATGAAGCAAGTCGCAGGGAACATTTAACTAGCAGCAGAAATTCTTAGGGATGATGCTTGAATATAATCACAGTGAAAAAGGAAGCTCCAACTGGTAATCTCTCGGGAAAGTTGAAAATATGAAAGTGATCTATTGATACACTGGAGGAATTTGAATGTTCACAATGACCATGGTATGAAAAATAAAATAAGATTTACTTCATGTGCTATCAAATAAAAATATTCTACCGAAGTTCGTATTGTGGGCAATGCACCTCGAAATGAACTTTCCAAAGAGCTTCTCAAAAGGAGATAAATCAATGCCTATGGTTTTAATTAAAAGCTTTGAGAAATTAGCCAAAATATTGAAAAAAATTTATTTGCAGGCAGGTAAAAAATTTAAAGAAATAGATGCTGAGAAATAAGGAATTTATCCTCAAGAAAAATAAAAAAGCAATATCTCGAAGAATGATTAAACAGCAAATCAATTAATGAGGAGAAAGAAAATGTGAATAAATCGTAAGGGTTCTTCTAAGTAGTTCAAATGTTAATACAGATTCCTTATTGAGGCTCTTTCTCCAACCTGAAAGGTCATACCTGAGTAATCCGCAGTTCTTCCTTTCTCTACAATTTCCTCGAACGAGTTGAAAACGATGCCTTCCTTGTAGCCAGTGAGGTCTGTGTCCTTGATGGGATTTTTGAAATAGGTGATATTAGTGACTTTGGGGCATCTCGCAAGCAGGTGTTTGAATTTGGGCAGGAGTTCGTGCGAAGTGATCACGTGACGCACCTGAAATGCATTGCAATTGTCAACTGACCCACTCGTTTACATTTCTGAGTTTTACTCTAACCTTGTGGTGACCAATAAAAGGTACAATACTCTCTCGGAATCAAATAATTTTTGTTACGAAACTTTCATCTCGTAATCTTGATGATTCAACTTGATACTATAAGAATACAACACTTTTTATAATGAAAATTATTCAGGGAGTAAAAAATGACAGGTATAAATTCTAATGCGGAGATGCTTTCTTAAGTACAAGTCTACTGAAATGTGAAATTCTACGTCTTGCTTTTCTTACAGATTTATATTCTAAAATTCTTCTTGCTGTCACCAAATAATAATGATTAAGAGGACAATAGATTGTAGCATACATAAAGCCTTAAAATCTTTAGCCCTGAGGTGCAAGTAATGACCGAACTATAGTAGTCTGAAAAAATTTATAATCTCACCTCAGTCTCATTAATACCATGAATAAGAGCTTCATCTCCAAGAGTGGCATATAGAGTACAAACGGGCAGGTTCTGCTTGAAGCACCCTATAGCGGATATGAGCCACTCCTGCCTCGTTTCCGCAAAGATGACAATGTTTTCCTTGGGTTGGTGCCCTTCCACTCTCAACCCCTTCCCGAAGTTACGGGCCATTTCGTCCACCTCTCTGTAATTGAGCCAAGTGTATTCACCAAGCTCCAGCTGTGAAGAAAGTTACGTTGCACTTTATTGCGTTCATTAACACGGTGTCTCGGGAAAGGCTAGGCTAGAAATGTCAATAAAGATTCTAATGTTATTGAGACTGCGGAAAAGGCACTGCACAATTCCCTCACCTTTTTAAATACTTTTCCATTTTTCTGGACTTCCTCAAATTCACGGATGACCTGGCGAGTGCCGAGCGCTTTCTTTGTTCCGTGTTTTTTACACGAATAAGTCAGAGCCTGTTCGACTGTCTTGATATTGGCCCTTTCGATTTCTATCTGGAAGGCTTTGGGCGGGTCAACGTTTCTGTAGCACAGCCCTTCGGATACGGCAACCGGCACGGCCTGGAAAACAAAAAATAGTGTAAGTAGGATGTCCCCTTGTGGAACAATCTGCACCACAGCTGAATAAAACTTTACACATTTGCAATCCTGACAAATTCAAGGTTTCTTAAGAGCCGAACTGCACCTAACTTAAAGCAATGCTGAAAATGTACCCTATTGCAAGCTATTCAAGTTTTTTCATCTGCTTTCAAGATGCTATATTTACCACTGCCTCGCTTACATGAAAGCTATAGGATCTGTCAAAAAATGAGGCCCTGTAAAGTACATTTACACTCAAATGCATCAAATACAATTTAAGTAGTAGAAATCGATCAAAGTAGGGGTATATTTATAACAGCCATCAAGGCGACATTCCAAAAACAACTGACAGGTGATATAAATTACTGTAATAATGTTTAAAAGCAGAAAATAATGTGTCATCATGAAATTCTCTGCTTGGTTCAAAGCAGGACTCCAAATCATAACTTGAGGCTAAATTAACATTTACAATCTCATGCTTATTTAATTAACTATTTGGCCCCCACCTACCAGATGAATTTGCTCAAATTAATTTTACATATTCCACCGAAAAACCATTTCTCCAGTGTCTTGTGAACCATTATTAAAACTGCATTTAGAGTTGACGGAAACAGGAAAAGGCGACGTGCAGCTCTGAAGTCTTGCATATTAGTCTAAGCCCTCCAAATTCAACCAAGCTTAAAATTCTTGTCACTTACGCAAGACTCAATTACTCTCTTTCAAGATTAAATTACTTTAGTAAAGTATGCAGATGTTTTATACTTTAGGATGTCAAAACAATAAGTAATTTTATCTGGGATTTCTTAACCTCTGGAGAAAACTATGGGGACTTTCAGTACCCCTGGAGAAATAGGGGAGGGGATTTCCAGGATTTCAGAACTTTGAGAAAATTTACAGAGAACTTTTAGGGGATTACAGACACAGGATTTTGCAATTCCTTGCATGTACGTTTTCCAGGATAACAAAACCTCTGGGTAACCTTTCCAGGAAGCCCTACCACCCGTAGCAAACTTTTACCACGAGACTCAAAATTACGTATAGTATTACATATACAATAATTCACCCTTTTCCCAGCAACTTGAACCCCTAACCAGGCACTCACTCACCCTAGTTCTGTTCATGAGACTCCTCCTTTTCCACGGCTGCTGAACTACGGCGTATATGGGGTAGGTGATGATGTCGTAGACGAACACCCCGACCTTGATCAAGGTTATACCTATCGTAACGACTAGTTCCTGCATTGTCAAACTGCAAAGGGAGAAAGCGAAAGAGTTATGGTTTTTTGTTTGCAAGCAGAACGAAGGCTGTAAAATGTCTCTCTCTCTCTCTCTCTCTCTGTGTCGTAGTTTGTTTGAAAGCAAAATGAAGCCTGTAAATTTTTCTCTTTATTTTCTCTATTTTCTCTCTCTCTCCCATGTAATTCGCCTCACATAAAAATAGTTATCTCCTGTCCTTATCTCTGGCTGGCGACATCACAAGGTTTCTCTTTGAGAGAGAGAGAGAGAGAGAGAGAGAGAGAGAGAGAGAGAGAACAATATAACTCATGACCAATTTGCATAAAAATTTAAAACAAAATGATGACTTTGCAAATACAATGGCCGAAGAGTGTGACTCGCCTTCAATAGACGGGATAAGGACACAAGTCATCTATTGCAAAGGACTTGTTTCCTGTAATCCCCTTCTCTCTCCTTCTGACAGATCTCTCTCTCTCTCTCTAACACTTACATACACATTTATATGTGCCTGAAACATTCAACATTCTCTTACTTAAAAGCTGAACCCAGGACCTCTTTGTGGAGAGAGAGAGAGAGAGAGAGAGAGAGAGAGAGAGAGAGAGAGAGAGAGAGAGAGAGAGAGAGATCAAACAATTTTACATATGCCTCAAGCAGTCAACAATCTCTCACTCAAAAACTGAACCCAAGATTTATCTGTAGAGAGAGAGAGAGAGAGAGAGAGAGAGAGAGAGAGAGAGAGAGAGAGAGAGAGAGAGAGAGAGAGAGTAATGTCTACGAATTCCTTCTAATTCCAGGCTCGGTCTAAGAGCCATACCTCAATTACAATTAATGAATTCTTTCCTCTACGTTAAGACTCCCTTGAAACATCTGCTTTCAAATCACACTTACATTAAAATATATTAATCACACATCCGTAGGAATTAATATGACTCACAAACAGACTAATATGAGTCACAAACACGCAAATAAACAACAAACAAACAAACAGCTTTATTATCAGAGCTTGCACTAACAGTACTAAACTTGAGGGGCTCATGTAATCCACCCTGGGGTACACCCCTTCCCTTCCCCCCCCACAAGGAGCGTCTATCCCCGTGTACCTGTTATGATAAATGACGTAACATGGTGTGATGTGGTATCTGAGAGAGAGAGAGAGAGAGAGAGAGAGAGAGAGAGAGAGAGAGTTCCTTTCTCTCTCTCTCTCTCGCTCGAATGAGTGACACCAGCCTGACGGGACCGTTCATTTTAGGCGAATAAATAAAAATGGCTGGTGGAGTTTTCACAGTTCGTCCATTACTGAATCTCTCTCTCTCTCTCTCTCTCTCTCTCTCTCTCTCTCTCTCTCTCTCTCGCTTTCGAAATAATGAGGTATAATTAGGAAGTTGCCGAACGGCGCTGACAAGATGGCACTATATTTGTCACGTGGGACAAAAAAACCACTTAAACACTTTAAACTTTCTAAGTGACTTAGTGCTAACTTTACATTTCCTGATACTTAATAAGTCACTTGATCGAACTTTAAAGTTGTATAATAATGTTTTGGTTGTAAAACTTAGACCTATATGATTGTTGACAACCATTATAAACACAAACATTATTGTTACACAACCGACCTATAACACATCGCCATCTTACTCTTAAAAGTTATATAAAGATGTATTTCTAATTAAAGTAAAAGATTCAAGACTTTACTTTTATTCGACGGAGTCCAAATTTATCTACTGTTGCTAACCAGACTCAATTTTAGGCGCCATATTGGAACGTGAAAAAGCTTAGGCCTAGTTATGTTCACAAAAGGAATAAATAGGTATAATTATGTTTAAAATAAGAAAAATATTCCTAATTACGTTAAAAAAAGGAATAAATAGGCCTAGCTACATTAAAAAAATAGGAAAAATAGGCCCAATTATGTTAAAAAGGGAAAAAATAGGCCTACTTACATCACAAATTAGGGAAAAATAGGCCTAGTTGTTAAAAAAGAAAAATATAGGCCTAGTTATATTCATAAAAGGAAAATCATGGGCCTATCTGTTCACGAAAATTTATGCTGACAGAAATTTAGCAATGACCTATGACCTCACTGCACTTCCGGTAGTGACGTAAACTACCGGATCCGGTCCAAGGATGATGTAGCCAGTCCGGATACGGTTTAGAACAGTCCGGATGCGGTGTAGCCTTGTGAGGTAACCGGATATTACGCATCACAAATTAGTGACGTTTATTGACGTTTTATTGAGAGAGAGTTATTGAGAGAGAGAGAGAGAGAGTGGAATTAATTAGGCGTTATCAGCCGTCAAGTTTGTTTTTCAATCTCGTGAGCGATAGGATGATGATGGTCTCATCATCCTATCTCTACGCCTATCGGGAGTCTCGTCGCATATACGCCTATATGCATTCTCATCCTATGTATTCCTACCGAGTTTCTCATCCTACCCAGGCCTAAAGACATTCTCATACTATCTATGCCTACAGACATTCTCATCCTATCTATGCCTACACACATTCTCATCCTATCTATGCCTATATAGAGTCTCACCCTCTCTACACCTACAGACAATCTCATCATCCTATCTAGGCCTATAGTATTCTCATCCCATCTACTCCCATCGACATTTTCAAGGGCCTACAGGCCTATCAACCACCCCATCCTATCTAAGCCTATCAATCTCATCCTATCTACTCGTAACGACTCTCTCTCCCCAGAGAGCAACAGATTGAGATTCAATCCCTATCACTCTTTTGGGTACTATTAATAAGCTTTGACCTTCATTGACCCTCGAGATCTGTAGATAAGGTTCGAGTGTCTGTACTCTGTACCTTCGTACTATACCTTGACCTTGACTTATGTCACTCTATCTCTAAGGGTGTGAGAGGTGCTGGAGGGGTGTATATACCTTTTGGAGGAGTAGTACTATCTGAAGAAGGTGGTACCTACCACCTTCTTCAAGTAGTACTAATCCTTCAGGTGGTAGGTACCACCTTCTTCAGATGGTACTAGTCCTTCAGGTGGCGTACCACCTAAAGGAGGTGGTACGCTACCTGTAGCAGTAGAACCATCTGAAGGTGGTACACCACCTGAAGGATTAGTACTACCTGAAGAAGGCAGTACACCACCTGAAGGAGATGGTACGCCACCTGAAGGATTAGTACCATCTGAAGAAGGTGGTACCTACCACCTGAAGGATTAGTACTACCTGAGGAAGGTGGTACACCACCTGAAGGAGATGGTACACCACCTGAAAGGTACGCCTAGGCAGCAAACAGCGCAACAACCATCAATTCATTCTAGAGGGAAAAACAAAATAAACCAAAGAATCTTAACATCAAAAAGAATCCCATTCATGTCTCCCGTCTCTAAGCTCATCTGTGAGGCCCTAGACCCTCCATACCCCCTCCCACGCAATCATAAAGGCACCTGTAACCTCTCCCCTCCCTTCCCAGGCAATTCCCCCCCACCCACAACACCCCCACGCCCACACAAACACACCTGTTGGCAAAGGGATATATCATGTCTGGTCTGAGTTCGAAACAGCTGCGGTTATATATAGATGTTCCGTTGCTATTGGATGGTGGGTGTCACGCGGTTCCTCCCCTGGGGGATTTAATTGGTGGGTTTCTGAGACTTTAAATCCCATATGTAGACGTTGCGTCTTTTTTTCCCCCTAGTGGAGATTTTCATGTTTTTTTTCTCAGTGGAGAGTGTAATTTAATCTTTTTTTCTTCTCAAAGTTATATTTGAACTAGACTTATACTGCTATATATATACACGTCATTTTTTCATTGGGGAATGTAACTCAGCGGGAAGTTAAGTCTTTTTTCCTAGTGGGAAAATAACTTGGTCTTTTCCCAGTTGAGAAATTTAGTCTTTTTTTCCTAGTGGAAAAATTCATCTAAATTTTTTTTTAGTGGAGACTTAAATTTCTTCTATGAAAAACTTAATTCCTTTTCTAGGAGAAAGTAAATTAAGTCTTTTTTTCCTACTGGGAAATTAATCCAAGTCTTTTTTTTCTTAGTTAAATTTGAGCTAGACTCATATTGCGCGATTTGATGATGGGTTTATCGACCTCCCCTTGCAGAGACGAAGTAGTTCAGAGAGAGAGAGAGAGAGAGAGAGAGAGAGAGAGACAGCAACGCCATGGGGGCTCTTGTTTATTTAGAGCAGCGTGTTGCTTCGTAGTAGCACTTTGTAGTAGCAAGTAGCAACGCCTTGCCAAGGGAGAGGAAAAGGTCTTTGAATACACGCTCGGTCTAGTTGCTGCTCCGTGTTGCTTGAATTCCCGCGCATACTTCCGCATACTGATCGCATGCTGTTAGTTTTAAATATGCTGTAGTATGCGCTCGAACGCATATTATGATTGTATGCTCTATAACGCATACTTCCTTTAATATACGCATTTACTCCTTCCTACTATAGGCCTGGTACCTAGTAGCTGCTCCGTGTTACTTGAATTCCTACGCATACTATTATATACATTATAGTATGCTCTCTGACGCATACTTTTATACGCTCTACAACGCATACTTCCCTTATGAACACTGGCGTTCCCGAGCCTACCTTCGCCCATATAGGCCTATGGCATCCGAATTAGACCGGCGGAAACGAATATTGATTTCACCTGGGCGAGCTCCACTAGGGACCTTTAGGCCTATAAGGCTTATATAACGCTATTACGCAGTTTTAAGAGATGTTTAATAATTAAATATTTGAAAGTATTATGTATTTTAATATCTGTTTAAAGCTTTGGACATCATTCAATTGAAATACTTTAATTAAAATAGTGATAGACATTTTCGTTAGAGACATCACTGGCTGGCTTCAGGTAACACCTTATGCGAGAGAGAGAGAGAGAGAGAGAGAGAGAGAGAGAGAGAGAGAGAGAGAGAGAGAGAGAGAGCATTTTGTCCAAGGAGATGATGTTGAATGAATGCAACCACACACATCGCCTTAGTTGAGAATTTTGAATTAAATTATGTCTCTCTCTCTCTCTCCACATATTGACAAACCAACACTTACATTAAAACTGAGAGAGAGAGAGAGAGAGAGAGAGAGAGAGCTGTTCACTATATAAATAAAACTAGGGTATAATATTCTCAATCTTTACAGCCTCAACAAAGTTCAGGAACCTCAATTGAAGAGAGAGAGAGAGAGAGAGAGAGAGAGAGAGAGAGAGAGAGAGAGAGAGAGAGAGTGAGTCATGAATCATTATATACCGGTTTTAGTTGGTTTTCCCCCCGGGGCCGAGAATTTAGGCTGCAATGGTGTGCAGAATTAATATCAGACATACTATTATGGCTGCAAAACCACGTACCATGACTTGGGTGTTGGCACTAGTCTTTTAAACTCAAGTCTGGAGTCTTTTAGACAAAGTCTGATGTCTCTGAGACTAACTTTTAGAAGTTGTATGTGTTTTACACTGTTTTATGTCTTTTTAGGCTATGTTTAATGTCTTTTACACTAAGTTTTATGTCGCTTACATTGTTTTGCGTCTTTTAGACTAACTGGTGTCTTTTAGACTAAGTTTATGTCTTGTAGACTAACTTTCATGTCTTTTAGACTAAGTTTATGTCTTTCAGACTAAATTTTATGTCTCTTAAACTAGTTATGTCTTTTAGAATAAGTTTTATGTCTTTTACACTAAGTCTCATGTCTTTTAGACTAAATCTTAAGTCTTTTAGACCAAGTTTTATGTTTTCAGTCTTAGTTTTATGTCTTATGAAAAAGTTTTACGTCTTTTAGACTAAGTTTTATCAGCTGATAAGTCTAAATACTTCCGTAGTACTAAACCACACAATCCAAGACTAGACTTCAAAAGTCTAGTTAATCAGACTTAATATACGATTAAACTCATACACATTACGCCAGACTCCACACAGACTTTACGTAGGAACAGGAAAAGAATAAACCAAATCAGTAAAATGGCCTAAAAAGTCTCAATATAAAGTCTAAACCAAACCTTACCTGTTCCTCATCTTGGACGACACAGAGGCGACTTGACCACAGCACAACAGACAGGCGTCCCAAACCGAGTAAGACTTCCCAGCAAGTCTTATGTCTTAAGACGACTGCAGATAAGTCCCCCCCACACAATATTCGACCCCTTATCGTTATCTGGGCCAGTCTTATCGACGAACGAACGAACGAACGGACGGTTTCGTTACAAGGGTTGAAAGTGCAATGTCGGCCTAGTGGTCTTCTAAGAGAAGGTTGGAACCAAATTTAACTTATTTATAGCAACGTTACCTACGTATATACTTCTGTATGTGAATGCTTAGTGTGTTTAGTAACTTCTCTACGCGAAGACGAGTGTGTATGATTGCTCAGTGTTATAATAACTACTTATAATCTAATCAGAGTCTGCATCTCGTAAGAAAACCATTAACTAAGCAGATCTGAAACGTCATGTGATAATGATATCGCCATGAAAACATCACAAGGTCACAAAGGCAAGCTGTCTGAGAGAAAAAGAGAAAATACCTCTTGGGAATAGTTTCTCTACCTCTGAGGGATGAGATATTACCTCGACGAGGCCAGTAATAATATAATAATGAGGCAGGCTATAATGTAACTGGCTCTGACCATTGTAGGTCTAATGTGGAGCTGAAAAAAGTTGTTCAAAATGTAATACTTGTTTATGAGGTGATATTTATAGATAAACATTGCGTAAATCTATGTACCTCTAATACATTAACGTATGTACCTCTCATACCCCTGGAGGTAGTGATTTACGAGGTAATAAGCTGAAAACGAATATTACAAATTTATTTAAATTTTTTATTTCATCTCGCAAACTTTACCCAGGACAACGGAGACACAAAATCTACTGTAATAATACAAAAAAGTATCTGCTGGGGGGTCTTGGGTACACAGCAGAAGGCCCCGCCCACCTCTGATGCCCCTGGCACGAATCATACGAGGTGGACCAAAGGTCGTAACCAGGGGTCAAAGATCACTGGCTGTCACCTGTTGTCTGAGATAGTGTTGTTCAATGGATTATCAGATAAGGGCTTCCCACCACTGCTGGGAGGTGAGGTGGTGCCCCTGGGAAGGGCAGGGGTGTCCCTGGTTAGGGAAAGGGGGCCAGTGGTCCCCTGGAAGGGTAGGAGACTGCCCCCACAGGGGGTAAAGAAGAGAGCCGTTTCTTCATATAGGGGCGTCCCCTGGCTTAGGGTAGGGACCTAGATCATGAGTTAGGGGCGTCCTCTGGATGAGGGCAGGGAAGGGGGTCCCAGGGAGGGAAAGGGGGGAGGGTATCTTTGCCCAATACCCTCCAAGATAAGGTAGCCTATGTGTGATAAGGCTAATACCAGCAGAGACTAATTATAACAGCAAATCACTGGACCAGTCTTGACGTAACTTTCACCAGATATATATTTAATGTACAATTCACTACACCCTGGGTGTAACTTACACCCAAAAGGGGAATGTATATAAGTCCTCCTACCTAGGGCAGGATTCGAACCTGGGGCATTGATTTAAGAAAAATGTCCTCCTACCTAGGGCAGGATTCGAACCTGGGGCATTGATTTAAGAAAAATAAGTAATAAAAACTTATATTCGACAGGAATATATATCTTTCCTAATAGTCGAGAAGTTAAAGTCGACCTTTTAATTTGCTGTTTCTTAAACCAAAGGACCCCAGGTTCGTATCCTGACTGGGCCAGAAGCAATTATTATAATTCCCAAGGTATAGTGAATTCGATATTTGATATTAAAAAGTTACCTATATACGTAACAGATTTAAGTAAGTAGAGTTATAATCAAAACATTAATATATTTTAAACACTTATGAAGTTAGGATTAACTTAAGTGTTGCTTAAAATAAACTAGTAACTTTCTCTCTCTCTATCTCTGTGGACAGTCGTCCCCAGTGCATGAATTGGGAAATCAGATGACGTCACTTTCACTCAGAAATCCGATATCAATATCATTTACTATCAACTAAAACTATTTTCCATTCATCTGTTCATGAATGAGTGACGTCATCGCTTGCAGTAATCTTGAAGATATATTTTAATTACGAGAGAGAGAGAGAGAGAGAGAGAGAGAGAGAGAGAGAGAGAGAGAGAGAGAGAGAGAGAGACCAGTGCTTTTGGAGACAAAAGCAGTGAATTGTGTACCTGGTGGTTAGCTGTCTGTGGTGGGCCACACGACAAAAAGGGGGTGGGCTAGCATCCTCATCCCAAAATAAATAAAAAATGATATATATATATATATATATATATATATATATATATATATATATATATATATATATATATATATATATATATATATATATATATATATATATATATATATATATATATATATATATATATATATATATATTTATGATACACAAATCTTAAGATAATAAATAAGCCTACAACTGATAATCGCTGATAACTACTCAATAATCTTGGAGGATATTTACGCCGGTTCAAAGGTCCACAAGTGGAGTGGTTTTTTTTTGTTATTTTTTAAAATTAATTTTGTCATTATCTAGATACTTAAGTGCATTCAAAAGGGAAAGTAGTGGTTTTTATATATTACACATTTCTAAAATTGAAGAGAGTTCTCTCTCTCTCTCTCTCTCTCTCTCTCTCTCTCTCTCTCTCTCTCTCTCTCTCTCTCTCTCTCTCTCTCTCTCTCTCACACACATGTGTGTGTGTATATATATATATATTATATATATATATATATATATATATATATATATATATATATAGATAGAGAGAGAGAGAGAGAGAGAGAGAGAGAGAGGTACATATAATTATAGATCAAGAGACCTAAAATACTGATAAAATAATAATAATAAAAATAAATATACACAAATATAAATATATAAATTCTAACAATTATCTTATATAACAGAAACAATATAAACAATAAAAATTTCAATTATTAAAAAAAATAACAGTAAACATGTCAAAAAACATTACAAGACATTCATAGAACACTTTCTTTAAAAGACAGTGGAACAAGTAAATATTACCAGTGAGGTTCCCAGCACTTATCAAAATAGGGTTATGACATTTGGCCGACTTTTCCTTTGGAAAGAGAGGAAATAGACAGGAAATGAGAGAGAGAGAGAGAGAGAGAGAGAGAGAGAGAGAGAGAGAGAGAGAGAGAGAGAGAGAGAGAGAGAGAGGTGATTGTTAAGTATGAGACATGGGTCTAAGCACGCCTGTTTAGACATTTGTCTAAGCATGCAGATTTAGACATGGGTCTAAGCACGCCTGTTTAGACATGGCAGTTTAGACATATGTCTAAACACACCAAGCACCTGTTGCTCTAAGCAACCACTTCCCCCAACACAAAAAATTCCCACAATGCCTCCCTCCCTCCCCCCCCCTCCAACACAAACAACAGTTCCCCTCCTCACAATTACCATTCCAACCACCTCCGCCCCCACACCACTGTAATAAACCCCCTCCCACAACCCCTTAAAAACCATATAACCCGGAGGCAGTTATCTGCATTCCAGGCTTATACTCTTCTCTCTCTCTCTCTCTCTCTCTCTCTCTGGTTTATAGCTGGTATCAATATTGCCTACAACTGTATTTATACAACATGTGAAGGTTGCAGTTGTAACAATATTAACTACAACTGTATTTATACAATATGTTTTGGTTGTGGTTGTAACAATACTGGCTATAACTGTATTGATACAATGTCACGGTTGTGATTATAACAATAATGACAACTATCGATACAGTATTTCACAGTTGTGGTTGTAACAATATTGACTCCAACTGTATTTATACAGTATATCATGGTTGTGGTTGTAACAATATTGACTCCAACTGTATTTATACAGTATATCATGGTTGTGGTTGTAACAATATTGACTCCAACTGTATTTATACAGTATATCATGGTTGTGGTTGTAACAACAGTGCCTACAACTTTGATACAATGTCACAGTTGTGATTGTAACAATATCGACTACAACTGTATTTATCAATCACGATTCTAACAATATTGGCTACAACTGTATTTATACAATGTCACGGTTGTGACTGTACCAATATCGACTGTAACTGTACTGATACAATATCACGATTGTGGGTGTAACAACACTGCCTACAACCGTATTTATACAATATGTCAAGGTTGTGACTGTAAAAATATTAGCTACAACTGTATTTATACAATGTCACGGTTGTAATTGTAACAACATTGACTCCAACTGTATCGATACAATATATCACGGTTGTGGTTGTAACAACACTGCCCACAACTGTATTAATACAACAAACCATTAATTACCGAACACTTACCTTAAAGGCCAGTTCACTCAGCGGTTTTTTGACACTACAAAACAATTGTCATGTTAACTGCGTATATTTCCCCCACAAGTCCGTTACGTTACCTTTCCCCCACTTCGTCCGCTTGTCAACTGAGAGAGAGAGAGAGAGAGAGAGAGAGAGAGAGAGTTGGATAACTCACACATACGCACATACAAACACTTTCTCTCTCTCTCTCTTTTCTGTCACAAGTTAGGTACCTTTCTCCGACACTGTCCGCTTGTATACTGAGAGAGAGAGAGAGAGAGAGAGAGAGAGAGAGAGAGAGAGAGCGCTGGATAACTCGCACATTCTCTCTCTCACTCTCTCTCTCGTGCACATGCCACGTTCCACGCTCGGTAGACCTACAGTACTTCTACCGAAAGCGTTTCACAACAAACAAACTTTTGATTTCATCTTTATTTCCTTCCTCGGAACAATCACACCGAACAAACGCACAAACAAACGTAGGTCGTTTGTTTATCGGTTGTTTGTTTGTGCGTTTGTGACCTAAAATAGGAAAAAAACCGTTACACAAACGGATAAGAAATCAATATGCCTCTCCCCCACACTCCACCCAAATCGAGGTGGTTGGAAACCTAAAAATTAAAACTATTATACATAAAATACTATGTATTTTATTTTATATTTTATTCTGTTTTATAAAATACAATGTATTGTATTTTATCCCGACGCCTGAAATAAATACATTACGTAATTATCAACGACAGGAAATAACATTACAGCTAACTACGTAGGTTCGTAGCAGAAGCTACCGCGATATAGCTAGACCTAGAGAGAGAGAGAGAGAGAGAGAGAGAGAGAGAGAGAGAGAGAGAGAGAGCTTGAACCAGATTTGATGATATTCATATACAGACACAAACAAACGCACAAACACAAGAATACAAAACAGTCTTACTTGTAATCGTTGCCATGACAACATGGCGTCTGTGTTATTTAATCGCACATATCTTGTTATAAAAATAACTCTCTCTCTCTCTCTCTCTCTCCAGCAGCTGCGACCCTGAACAGTCGACTAACAGCAAGGTGTAGCCTTTAATGGTATGAGACATGTTTAAAGCGTAAATAAATACGCCATTATTGAAGTGGTCTGGTCATGTTAAGGAAATGGGAGTATATAAAACCCATTTTTTAAAATCTATATTTTTGATGGTGAATATGATTTACTCTCTCTCTCACTCTGTCTCCAAAAGTCCTAAATAGGCCTAAGAGTATTTATCCGATCAGTAACAACTATAATTTGTAAAATTATATTTGAAAAATTACTATAATTAAAAAAATATATAAAAAAACGACTACAGAGAATGGAGTCTTCTAGAAAGGACCGAATCCTTTCGTAAGCGAATTGGGTCGATAGCAGATGCCTCTCTCTCTCTCTCTCTCTCTCTCCCAAGCTGTGTGGGAGAGCGCAGTTCCCATTGTTGGAGATTAGTCCTGAGTATTGAGGGAGGAGGGACTTGCCCATTGATGGAGAGAAGTGTTTGTGTTGGAGAGAGAGAGAGAGAGAGAGAGAGAGAGAGAGAGAGAGAGAGAGAGAGAAGAGAAACCCTTTTCCTTCCATAGAATCATTGGCGATATTTATTTATTCGCTTAATTAAGCAACACAAAATTAATGAACCTAAGGTACTATCTCTCTCTCTTTCTCTCGCTAGGTCAATTTTTATACTAATACCTGTTATAAGCCTAACGTGAATATAGCACAAACTGGCAACTCTTCAAGCATTGTAGTAGGTTCGTTGCCAATAAACCTTCATTTTGTATTATTACTCTACTTTAAATTCGCAATTATATTAATAATTTATTAATAAATAAGTAATACACTTAAATAAGTGTCTATATTATTATACACTTGTAAGATTTCAGTAACGCTTACGAGGAAAGACGCAAAAAACTAATAAAATTCAGCAACTGGCAACCGTAAGTTACGTCACATAAGGAAGCACCCATTAACATTTAACCTAAACCTATTATTCAATTGCTTTGAAATGCACCGTAAAAGCGAGAGAGAGAGAGAGAGAGAGAGAGAGAGAGAGAGAGAGAGGGTAAAAAATTCGAACCAAGACGTACCGTGTACCCAAAATGTTACAGGACAGGGCTTAGATACCATTAAGACAAAGGGTACAGTTTCGAAATCGTAACCATTCTCTCTCTCTCTCAATATGTTGCTAATGTTGAATTAATGGTTAGAATACTGACAAAGGAACTAGGCCTAATACCAGACCAAATACGACCAGTGAATGAATTAAATCTCGACAGGGCAACTAGGCCTAATACCAGACCGAAATCTGGTCTGTAGACAAAAGGCCAGTCACTACCAGTAAGTGAAATCTGGTCCTAATGAAGGTAGACACTGGTAATCAGGTACACCAACCTATCAGGAGCGAAAGATCATGAATTATTTGCCAAAATGACCTTTTCGACAGGAGAAATATTCTGGGTGTAAGAACTGCTTTCTCTCTCTCTCTCTCTCTCAAGGCACAAACTCTACAGGAACCAGCTAACTATTGGTAATACATTCAACAGAGAGAGAGAGAGAGAGAGAGAGAGAGAGAGAGAGAGAGAGAGAGAGAGAGAGAAAGTAACTGTTACCTAGACTAAAACAATTTCACCTTATACAGGGGAACTTTTTATAAAGGTCACTTCATTAATTATAGAATTGTCTTGCAATTAAAGACTTCTCGAGCCATTTTGAGCAATCTGTATTTTGCAAAAGCAACTGTATTGCAATACAGTTGCTTCTGCAAGGTACAGTTGCTAAAAATGGCTTAATAAGTCGTCAATTGCAAGGTAATTCTATTATCAATGGGGTAACCTTTGCACGAAGCTCTACTGTTTAAGATACAATAATTTTAAGTCTGGGTTACGCGTCACTTTCTCTCTCTCTCTCTCTGTTAAATGTATCACAGATAGTTAGCTGATCCCTGTCGAGTTGGTGGCTTAGAGAGAGAGAGAGAGAGAGAGAGAGAGAGAGAGAGAGAGAGAGAGAGAGAGAGAGAGAAATTGGGTATTACTGTTTCGTCTTGAACCGATCGATAAATCTCTCTATTAAATATACAAACAACCAACAGAGAGTGAGAGAGAGAGATGTAACAAGCCTTGAACATGCAGAGAGAGAGAGAGAGAGAGAGAGAGAGAGAGAGAGAGAGAGAGAGAGGCAGCAGCCAGCCATCAATGTTATGATTGTTCTTTCCTCCGGTCGAGGTATACAACTACACATCGAAGCTCCTTCCTGGGCGTCTAGACCCACACCCTCGTCCTCCTGGTGCTGGGGGCACGCCGAAGGACGTACCCAAGCACAGGAATACCCAGACACGCAAGCACACACACACAAACATGCCCACGCACAAACACAAATGCATCGTTCGCCGATGGAAAAGAAATGATTTCATATCTAGACCTATACTGCCTCACTTCTGCAGTAGGGAAGTAATTGAAGTGGCAGCTGGCGAATTTAGGGTAGTATAAGGACCTTCAGGGTGTTAATTGGGGAGTAGGTGAATGAACTCCCCAACTCCCACTCCCCAGGAAGGGAAGGAGTAGGAGGGAGTCTTTAACTCAGACGTAAGGTAGGAATTAAGAACGATTTTTTTCGTGAGTTTTAGAGGAGCATTCCTTCGTCAGGAGTCGGTCTAGGAATGACAAGCAGACGATTTGAGCACTTTAAAGGACTCTAAGGACTTCCGTGAACGTGTTCCTCCTGCGTGAAGGTCCTGGATGACCTTAATATAGACGGACTGACGGACCTTGTTATATATAATAATGACACCTTCTGCAACTCGAGATGAACCCAGATTTTGGACGAAGTTACAACCGGTTTGCGTGACGACCCTTTTAAAATCCTGGGAGAGAGAGAGAGAGAGAGAGAGAGAGAGAGAGAGAGAGCTGCTGTTTTTTTGGTAGCAATTTACGTGAAAGAGGAAGAGAAAAAAATATGAATGAGTAAATTAGGCTACACCATCTTCCTACACACGTGCCCCTTAATTCATCACGGCAATTTGGGAGAGAGAGAGAGAGAGAGAGAGAGAGAGAGAGAGAGAGAGAGAGAGAGAGAGAGAGAGAGAGAGGGGCGCAGTCACGAAATAACTTCAATTTATTTACGTAAAACTAGCCTGGTTATAGGCCTATACCACTTCCTACCGAGAATGACGTTTAAAAAAACGAATTTAATATAGAAATATTATAATAAAATAATAAAAATTACATTAATATAACCATAATAGAATTCATATTAGATCCATCACCTTCAATCGAGCTTAAACGACTGCCCAAAATCACAGCCTATTGAACGAATTGATAAGAATTGAGCTCTAAACGTAACTAAGCATTGGGCTAAAGTGAGCTCTCTTACGTAACAAAGGCTTAAGGTATACCGCCATATCTCGGCTCTCTTGCATACCGGAGATAATTCACGTTGCCACACTGCATATTTCTCTCTCTCTCTCTCTCTCTCTCTCTCTCTCTCTCTCTCTCTCTCTCTCTCTCTCATAACTGACTGCATTCTACTTGGTACTAATATTAACTTTATGTTATTTCAGGAAACGGAAATATTACGTTGTTGCTGTTTTGGAGATGTGAATTTTATCTTTCTCTCTCTCTCTCTCTCCGTCTATCTATCTCCCACTCTCTCTCTCTCTCCATCCCTCCTTCTCTTGCTCTCTAACTCTCTATCCCTCCTCCTATCTCTCCCTCTCTATTCCTCCCCCCTCTCTCTCTCTCTCTCAAATTCATACCTGACGAACGTTAGACTTAAATGTCCCATTTATCGATCCCGGGTGAACTTCGAACGCTATAATCCACGATCGATACTCAATCAATAAATGCGATCCGGGACCGAGAATATGGTCGGGGTTCAATAAGATCGTAGATTCATGAGTATATGATCGTAGACTCACGAGTATAAGATCGTAGACTCACGAGTAAAAGATCGTAGACTAAAGAGAGATCGTAGACTCAATAAGATCGTAGACCCAATAAGATCGTAGACTTAATAAGATCGTAGACTCAATAAGATCGTAGACTCAATAAGATCGTAGACTCAATAAGATCGTAGACTCAATAAGATCGTAGACTCAATAAGATCGTAGACTCAATAAGATCGTAGACTCATCATCCCTAGTGACCCATGAATCTTGTCATGTTGGCAGATTCGTGGCTATGTGGCGTGAAGCACATGGCCTGGATATGGAGCCACGTCCATTATATGGTCTAATTTGCATGAATAAAACAATTAACCAACTATTTAAGCGTGTATACGATATATAAAACCAATTAGACCTATACAGTGTGTATAGGATTACAAAATGACCGAACATAGGCCTGTATTGTGTACATGATTGAAAAATGAACCAATTTAGGCCTATATTGTGCATTTAAGACTGAAAAATGAACCAATTTAGGCTTATATTGTGCATTTGAGACTGAAAAATGAACCAATTTAGGCCTATATTGTGCATTTAAGACTGAAAAATGAACCAATTTAGGCCTATATTGTGCTTGTAAGGTTGAAAAATGAACCAATATAGGCCTATATTGTGCATTTGAGATATTGATGCAATTTTAAGACTGAAAATTGAACCAATTTAGGCCTATATTGTGCATTTAAGACTGAAAAATTAAAAAATTTATGCCTAATAAAATTAAAAAATTAACCAATTTACTCATATATTGTGCTTGTAAGGTTGAAAAATTAACCAATACAGGCCTACATTGTGCATGTGAGATTGAAAATTAATCAATATAGGACTATATTGTGCATTAAGATTAAAAATTAACCAATTTAGGCCTATATTGTGCATTTAAGATCGAAAAATAAACCAATTTAGGCCTATAGTGTATATGATTGAAAAATGAACATATTTAGGCCTATACTGTGTATGTAATATAAAAAATGAACCAATTTAGGCCTATACTGTGCATGTAAGACTAAAAATTAACCAATTTAGGCCCACAGTGTGCATGCAAGGTTAAAAATAAACCAATATTGTGCACTGAAGAGTGAAAAAAAATCAATATACCCCTATACCGTGCATACAAGCACAAAGCATTAACCAAGAGCCAATACCCACGTCACGTCGAATTACGTTAGCAAGCACAAGGATGCCCCATTTTATGAGATAACCCTGTGGCAATGCCCTTGACGAGACTCCATTATACTTATGTTAAGCTCTCTCTCTCTCTCTCTCTCTCTCTCTCTCTCTCTCTCTCAGTGCGTGACGTGTGCATGAATTTCTCCACGGTCATGCCCGTGGGCACGTGGCTTTCGTTCTAAATCGCTAGTAAGGGCACCGAATCTAACTGGGTCTTACCACAAACCGGCATTTTACCAGTTCACGGAACCCCCCGTGGGGATTATAATAACGTGATTTACACCGGGTGATCAGTACAGATCATCACGTGATCACTTGTGCCAATGCAATGCTCTAATTGGGGTTATGGAGGTTAGGTCTATGTTGGGGTACGGGTGAACGGGGTTTGGTGAAATTTGGTCTGATGGTTCATCAAGTCTTTAAGTCCATCTATGATAAATATGATCGAAAACAGACTTAATAGTTAATGATATTTTCACGCTAAAACGACATCAGAACTCAAGACACTTCTGCAGAGTCATGTTCCGTATTGCTGAGAATACCATTACGTACAAAGACCAGATTATATTACGGGGCATTATTCAATTACATGACTGAATACGAAATGACATGTCCCAGTTACCTAAGGAATACATAATGCTTTAATGGCGCACGTTGCAACACCTAGACTTATGTTGCAAACACCTCGACCTATGTTGCAGGGGCATTAACATAGCATGAGGTTGCGTGTGTAGTAATCCTTCTCTCTGTAATGAGGGATAATTGTACTGCTTCTAGATTTAGCTTTCTGACGACATTCTTGGCGTAATGTGAAGAATATATGATGAATATGATTACAATCAGGTTGCAATATTTAAAAAGCTGTCAAGGATATTTCCCGGGGGTATAATTTAGGTTAAAAAAGCAAATTTGAGAGGCTACAGGAAATATCTTGTATACGTATGCATATATATACACATTATACATATGTATATGAATAAACAGATAGGTATATATGTATACATAAATAGATATATTTATATATACTTACATATTTGCTTTCAGGCTATGCAAAACATCCACTTTTTTTTTTTTTTACAAGGGAACAAAAATTTTCCTTGTAGGAACCAATAAAGTATTTCCTGTTGCCCCAAAAACGTTCTTAAGTGTTCATTCTCTCTCTCTCTCTCTCTCTCTCTCTCTCTCTCTATATATATATATATATATATATCTATAGAGAAAAAAATTTATATACAATTTATATTTATATATATATATATATATATATATATATATATAAATATATATTTATATATACATAATCAAGGCAAATATACAATGTTCATAATAAAAACTAGTACAAGGTTATGACTAATAAAAGCCTTATTTGACTTCTAACCTTTGCTGCAAGACCAAACTGTGACCTAGCCAAATGTTTATTTGATTTTCTCTTATCCTCTAACAACTGTGATGACAATTAACAATTTATTTTTATTTTCTTTTATCCTGTAACAACTGTAAAGGCAATTAACAATAATTATTTATTTTCTTAAGTAAATCTAACAGTAATGTTTTCTTTAAATTGATTAGTTAATATTAGTTATATATATTATATATAAATATAGAATAAAATATATATTATATATATATATATATATAGAGAGAGAGATAGAGAGAGAGAGAGAGAGAGAGAGAGAGAGAGAGAGAGAGAGAGAGCTATACAAACTCTTTGTCAAATGCTAAGCACCACGAGGTTGAGGCAGGTTAACAGAAGGTTGAGGAGGGGGATTTAATAGGGGAGAGGGGTGAGGGGGAGGGGATAGTGGTGTGAGGAGGGTCTCTCTCTCTCTCTCTCTCTCTCTCTCTCTCTCTCTCTCTCTCTCTCTCTCGCAAACAAAGTTTCCGCTCTCAGCTTTTTCTCCCACACAAGAACCTAATTAAATCTGCCCACACTGCCTGCCATTACGTTTGTTTCTCTCTCTTGTTACTCATACAAACAAAAACAAACAATAAACAATCACAAACAATCACAAACAACCACAAACAATCACAAACAACCGCAAACAATCACGAAATAACGACCGAACTTACGATAGTTGTGGCTGGCCGAATGTGGTAACCATCTTCAAACCCTATAACCGACGGTTAAAATTCGACTTCCATAACTCCCTAATTCAACCAGGGTTAATATACAGGCGCTAAATACAAGTTAAATGTTAAAACCAAAGAATAAACGCCGGAATTGGGAAAACGGAAGACAGGGGAGGAATTCAGAGGCGCCCAAACGCCGGTAGAGCCCGACTTCTAAACACGAGAGAAGGAAACTATTTGCGAGCTAGAGGAGAGAGAGAGAGAGATAAGGTGAGAAAGAGTGAGAGAGAGAGAGAGAGAGAGAAAACGTTTTTACCTATGAGATTGCTATCTATCTCTCTCGCCTGTCGGGACGCTTTATCCACCGGGGGGAAGAAGAAGGAGGGAGGTTGAATGACCGCCACGTCAGGAGCTGAAGAAGACTTCTCGACGAAGGTGGGGCCTCGCTAGGGCGGTCACACTTAGGGACGGACGGACGAGAAAACGCGTCCGCTCTGACACAGTGCTAATTTTACACTGGCGTTACTCACTCTCGTGTGTCAAGTTCTCAACCCCCGGGATGAATGGGGGGGGAGAAGAAGAAGGGGAGGGGGGGAGGAGGGTACTCCTGCAACATCCTCCTATAAATACTTAATATGATTGTTTATCTTATATATTATATCGTCCCAGGGGTGTTTGGGCAACGTTTCGACCCCCGAAAATGCAATAATGTGGAAGGGTGACCATAAAATGAACGTCCCGCCAACTTCCACTTAACAGCCACCACAGTGGGGGGATGGCGGAGGGGGGGTATCGTTGGTGGTGGCAGGGTATTCAATGCGTCATTGCCTATTACGTTTAAACTCCCGCTTTATTTATATAATAATTCTGATTATTATTTATAATATAACTATATAAAATTCATAAATAAATCACATTATTAATATTTAATAAACAACCGGCACGCTTATTAGTTATTTAAAAGTTATTTAAGCCATTTTAAAGATATTTAAACCCTAACCGGCAACTTTTCCAGAGCGTCAACTTCCTGTGCATACGCCAGATGGCTCAGTACAGCCGGTGTAATAATATTTAAATCTCTTGTTTAAACATTACTTAAACAACATTATACGTATTCGTTGTACAACTTACAACGAAGAATGACCATTGGGAATTTACGTAGTTTGACCTGAGTAGTGAATTGGGGCACCTGGGCACCAATTGACGGAGGTGGGGCGTGATTTTAATGTTTGAGGGACATTTGGTACATCGGTCTAACAAAGATTAAATTCATATAACTTTATCAGCTCTTATGGGAAAGTTCTCTTTCTCTCCATCTCTCACAAAGGTTCTCTTTCTCTCTCTCAAAGGTCTCTATCTCTCTCTCCCTCTTTCTCTCTCACTAAGTCTCTCTCTCTCTCTCTTCCCGGAACCACACAAGCGTGACAATGAGTCAAAACGACTCGTACCGAAATTCTCAGAGAGAGAGAGAGAGAGAGAGAGAGAGAGAGAGAGAGAGAGAGAGAGAGAGAGAGATGCCCCATGTGGTTTACTATGATATCTTTTGGGGGCATTTGACGTAAAGCGGCAGTCGTTACTTCAGATAAGGAGGTCATACAATTTCACCATTTGATTTGGCGCCATATTGGAACCGCGAGTGATTGTGTGGTTAAATCATTATCAATCAGATTTCGTTTCATATTAGAACCGAAAGTGAGTTATTATTATTATATTATTATTATTATTATTATTATTATTCCATCTAACGGCTGTACTCGATACCGGTAATAATTCATTAGACTGATGCTATCGTAATCACACTAGACTCATGTCAACATTGCCGATTACGAATTAAAATCGCTGTCATGGCGTTATTCAAGCGTTATTTATTTACTTATAAACATTAATTTCCAATCTTATCTCTTATTATATTATTTCCGATTCATCTGTAATGAAAAATAATGCTCTGGAAATTCATTTACGTTTAAAAATAATGTTGAATAAAATTCGGCTTTTGACATCGTGTGTCACATCTGAAGCTTCCGTTTTTAGGTTAAAAAAAGGTAATTCTTAATTATTAATTACGTTAAGCCTTTAATTATTTATTACAGAACCAAATGAGCTTTACCGTAATAACGTAATAAGGCGACTTAATCCGTAATTAAATTCGTAATAACGGCAAAAACAGACACTTGATACGTAGAGGCGGGGTTTACGCCGATCGCCTCATATGACGTCACCATCGAAGCTCCGCCTTCGACATCCCCGAAAAAAAGAAAAAAGTATAATGAGCATCGCTTGGCAGTGACGTCACGTACTGTTGCTCACCCGCCACGCGTTCTGGCGTTCCCAAAATGCGCATTTGGCTTGGGGTGATTTTTTGTTAATATTCTCCTTTTATTCAACATAAATCTATATGGAAATGGTTTAAAATAGCCTTAAAATAATTGTGCCAATGGTATTTCAATATAATAAAATAGTAAACACGTTATTTTGTCTATTTAAGAGTGATAAATTCATAAAATAGGCGAAATAAAACGTGAATATGCGCTGCGTAAGGACAGAACGTTCCCACAATCCCCATCTTGCGCTGTTTGTTGTAACAAAGAGGAAGACATTTTAATATCTATTTTGCATTCCTGTTCAGAATGCAGGAAAGTAAAGCGTACAACAAGCAAGTAACGACGTTACTTTTCATCGAGGAAAAAGACAAACAAAAGAAATCAGTTCCAAATTAAAACTTGGAAGAACTTGGAAGAAAGGAGGTGACGTTATAAAGGCTACGTCTCGACTGACACACGAAGAAGAAGAAGCGTTTGTTTACGTGTGTACAAAACCAGGAAAAGAAGAAGCGGGATGAAGGATAGGAATTGATGAATAAAAGATATCAGTTGCGCCATAAGTGGCTGCCAAAGAGAGAGAGAGAAAGAATTAAAGGAAAAGATAGATGGATGATAAATCAGTAAAGGAGGATGAAAAGGAGGGCAAAACTTTATGTACAGGCTCACGATGTTTAGTTCAGCTGATTCAATAAAAGAAAACATATGAACACTGATAGAATAATAAAGGAAAGGATGACACAATGAAAACATGATGAGATAGAGCCAGTATGGACCAATGAGGAATAAAAAAAAATAAGAAATAAGCCAAAGAATTTTATTTAACAATTTAAAAAGGAAAGTTACGAGGGGACATATTACAGTCAGGAATAGAAAGTACAAACACTAGTAAAGAAGAATATGAAAACAATGAGGTAATGAATAACAGGAAGAGACACAGGAATACACATATACGTATTCTTATGAAGTTAGATTTATAACTAGAACAAACACATCAACGAAGAAAAATCAACACCAGTTTTCGTAAAATTCTGGAGAACATGACAGAATGGGGAAAACAAAATCAGAGAAGTACTGAATGAGGGTACAACAGATAAGCATAAAAATGACGTGGAAGAGATAACAGGCCCATGGTGAGCCTAAAACAGAATAATTACCATAGTTTCTTCTACAGCGTCCTGCCAGAACAAACACACACACACACACACGTACAAAATTCAATCTAATCTAAAAGATAAAGGGAGGGGGGAGACATTTAATGTTTATATTGTGAAGAAATAAATGAAAACATACGAGTTATTCTTACTTTTTACCCAGAATACGACAACAGCTATACCAGAAGGATAAAAAATAATTAATAGCCTATTTACAGTCCACAGATCTGTCTAGAGAGGTAAATTGAAAATATGAATGAATATATCAGAAGCATATAGCACCATGGATAAAATAAATTAAAAAGAGCACAAAAAATGCAAAAGAAGGGAACGAAAGAGAGCCGTTACAAAGATAACACACTTTATTAATACTACTACTCCTCTTATTGTCATCCAGACCTTCGTAGTGTTTGTGTTGGTGAATTTTCCGACTTATGGATTAAATCATTAGGTGGTGGGTCATTTGCATATAATTAATTAATTATATGCCTATATCACGTGTAACTGTCATAGATAATATTATTTAATTACCTTCAGTAAGGCCCATAGAACCATTGATAGGAAATATACCCATAGCTTTATCCCTTCTATAAAATTAAATTTTTTTGTGTTCATAATTACTTAGATTAAATGAATAGCCTGCTTGATGTATGCCTACCTGTTGCCTTAATTGATAGCCTGCATGAACTCCCACCAGGCTAGCCTGTAGACGGGCCTACAGCCTAACCTGACCCAAAAGGAAGGTGCTTCGTATATCGTGGATTTAGTTACCATATAAGTTTAATATCTATATGGGAAATGAGGTTTAAGTCATTTTTAGCGTATTTCAGTCATATTTCACTGTATTTCACTTGTATATCTCCATGAAATTTAAGGGAATGAAAGTTAAATCATAAAATGGAGGATAAATTTTACGGTAATTGTCAATTTAGGATAGAATTCAGTTATTTTTTTATATTAAGCGTATTAATGAGACTTATAAGAGATCATTAAATCTGGAATATCGATCTGTTTTAAAAAAGTCAAATAATGTCCCTGAAAAAGGCTAAGAAATAAATCATCTGAAATTTATTGAAGATCATTGCTAAATTGGTAGGCTACTTTAAATCATAATGGCACCCTGGAGTTGAAATTATGATTCCCGTAGGATTTTAGAATATGTTGTAAATGTTCCTGATGTTGATTTTGGTCCCCAATTAGTAATTTTAGAGATACTGGACCCCCCCCCCCAATATCCTAAAATTATACGGGCCACAATGGAAAAAATGGGTTTTTGTTTGGGGGAAAACACAAAACAAGTTAAATACTGGAATGCATTTAACCTAACCTAACCTAGGGTACCATATCCTTACCTCTACCTAACCTAACCTAATCTGACCCAACCCAGGACATTGTAAATTGGGCTGCGACCTAACCTACCCACACCTAATCTAACCTAATCTAGGACACTGGGTCCTCACCTGGCTAGGGTGTTTGCATCTTCCCCTGGACTCTCACTACTGAACCTAGTGCATGGTGTTACTCTGAACACGTTCAGTAAAGCTTGGCTTAATCAGAATCAAAAAGTGCAGAAGTATCACCGGGATGACTCTTCCGAATTGCCTTCATCTTGTTTTGAAGACATTGGGTTTCAGACTGAGGAGGTTGGAGCAGCAACTAGGTATGGTAAAAATAGATGCCTACCTGGATATATATTGTTAGAAAAACTAATTGGTCATCAAGTTGTTTAATGCAGGCTTTGTTCTCTCCCTAAAGATGTTTAGTACTTTCCGTGTGTAGATGTGGACTAGAAGAGTCCACATAATATTCAGAGTATTTACTGTCTGGGCAGTAACCTAAAGATGTCAAAGCATTGTAGGTAGACCACTTGTCACTCATCATAATGCTGCCAAGGTTAATATTTGTTCCTATGGAAATACAAATCGTGTACCTTTTAAAAAGGAATATCCTTCCGCATCAGCTGTAAATATTCATTGAACCTTGTTATAAGGTGGATTAAATGGCTGTTAAGGGGGTGAGTGGGAAATACCCCTCACTCACCCGCCATCACCCACTTTTCAATGGCCACCATCAGTGAGGATGTCCTGCTGTGCTCCTTTGACTGCACAGTTGAACTTGTGTTTTTGTTTTGAGTGTTTTGTTTGTGAAGATCAGGATCATTTCAGAGATATGAAGGATGTTAGCCTTTCATTATCTCCCTTTCAAATGGATCCCCATAATTTAATACTCCTTTTGAAAGGAGAATTTGGCCCAGTGTGAGCCATATATGTTGCCAAGTGGGGACATTCTCTTATTCAAGAATGTCAGCATCTCTTGCAAGTCCCAGCAAATATACGAAGCAGGTGTTTAGAAAGCAGGTGTTTAGAAAAATCCCATTCTTTCTGGCTTTCTGACTCTGAAGTCTAATTAGCACTCCCTTTGAGCTCATGTCCCAAGCTTCGAACAGAGATCGCACTCTCAAGACTGTTTTATCTCCTAGCTTTGGCTTTGGTATTAATGGTGGGGAAGATACATGGCCTGTACATGGTATGCCACATCTTGTTTGGCTTTTGGAGGGATGGGGTTTTCTTTCATTATTGAGTTTGTGGTGAAAACTCCTGATGAGACATTTGAGAGCTTCTCTATCCTGGTTTGTGCTGCTAAGTACTATTTGAAAAAGACCTGCTCTTCGAGACCAAAGTACAGCTCAATTTCATTAAGGAGGATGTCAGTCTCCCTACTCATGAAAGAACGCAAGAAATCAGAGTTGTACGACTATCCCTAGCCTTTCAGGTGAACTTTTTGATGTTCCATGTAATGAGGGCATGTGTCTGACATATACAGACTACCTCTGCCTTGTTCTGCCTGTGGGATACCTTCTTGAACCTGTGGTGGTAGTTCAACAAGTTGTGTAGACACCAGGCTTCAGCTGGATAGCATAGTATCTTGCCTGAGTACTTCAGCCTAGTGTAAGTCTGAAGGCATGAATGTGGTGTGACTGGACTCGACTTTCTTCCTTCTTTCTCTCTAAGAGCAGTGTTTAGACTGGAGTACTTGCTGAAATTAGACACGATGCAGATTAAACTTCAAGCAACCAGTCTTAGCTTAGTCCGTAAGATGTGCCTCCCTCTGTCCTCCTTCTTACAACAAGCGGGGTTGGGATATAGCTGATTCGGAAGTCATTATTGGTATTAGCCAGAATTAGCTGCCTTCTGACTTGGTGTCCCCCAAGGGGGATTTCATAGTTCTCCAAAGTTTCACTTATACCTGTGCACTCCTTTCAATAGTGGTTACTCTAGCCCAGGGCCTTACAAATCTGGTAAGCCATTTACCAGATGGGCAGGAGGTTGCAGGAGTCATCACAACCTTTGCTTGCATGCACAACTGGGAGCTTGGTGCCTGTGGGTGGTTTTTAACTAGTCAGTCGGCCAAGATGACCTCCCATGCAAGGAGTAAGTCTCCCACATAAAAGGTGATGGTTTTTATTTACAGTATATAGGAACAAATGAAAAAATTTTTATAAGCACTTTCTATAATTCTTAGGTATACAAATTGGAGCCTTCTTGAACATGAACCCACCTCAGATACCTTGCTTCGTCTCTGTGGACCAAAGAAGGAAATTGAATACATAGTGACCAACGTGAGTGAGGGATAGTCCCCCCACTCACCCCATAACCACCAGCTAATGACCCTGTTATCAAGTTCAGTGACCACGTAAGCTTGTGCTGAGGAGATAGTACTCATATAAAAGACTGTTTTTTATATATATTTAGAAAAATATTGGTCATTTTTTATACAGGTAAAATAGCAAATAACTAAAGATAAGTGTTTACATAAGCAGCAGAATCTGATTCTTTTAAATTACAAGCCTGGACGTTCCACCTTCTAGTTGTCAACCTTAAACATGAATTTGCAAAGGTTTATATTTTGGTTCAGAACACCTAATTTGAAAACTTTGTTACCTAAAAGCTAACAGTACCAATCTTCTCTCCTTTTTATGTTGCATGCAAAGTGATGGGTTTAGTTAGGAAACTAGAATTGTTTTTAAAACGTGAGCCTCTCTGTAACTATCGAGAAACAGCAAAAGTGAAGGCTTACAGAATCTAGGCAAAGGTTCTGTCAGGTCAGATATCACCGATAACGGTGTACCCACAATGTACGCCATTAAATGCCTCTCATCTCTGTACCCTGACCCTCTTTGTCTCCAGAAGCTTTGGCCTTGGGCACTTCTTCCCAGCCACCTACCCTGCACCGATAGAAATCAAACCTCACAGAGCTGGAATAGTGCAGAATAGTCCTCCCAACACCTCTCCTCCTCTTCTGAATCTCGCTACTCTGTATGTTCTTTGGAATTTTACATGGAGGAAGGATTAGAGGAACAGACTCATTAAAACTTGAAAACATTAGAAGCAGAAAAATTTGGAAGCTGATTGTTTTGTCTGTTGCTTCTTTAAAAGTAAATAAGCCTATAAGTTGTGTGGGGAGAACAGTGATCATTTACAGTACAGGAAGCTAAGATAAGAATTATACCATGCAGCTGCAAACATGTTCCTGAAAACATCCTTCAAATGTAGCCTAGCTTGTGAATACTTTAATATCATATGGTAGTGTGTATGTAAGCACACAGTTTAACACAGGGATGGTGTATGTGTCTTATGATTCAGTATACAATACACTTTACTATACAAAGTAATCATAAAATCAATAATTTGACCCAAGAGATTTGTACTGTGGATCTTCATGAGTTTCTAGGTTGTAAGATGGACGAAGTATGTAACAGTATGCAGAATACTGTTCATACTTTGGGTAGTATGCACTCTACCAGCATGGTTTAAGAAAAGTGTGAGACATCGCACTGAATGTAGTTGACATATATTTTAAAAATAAACATCTTAAGCAATAGGTCTTTACTGTGTATCTTTTTTCATGTCGTGTACATGTTTTCACAATTTTGTAGTTTGGAGAAATACTTTGTCAGAGTGCAGATACTATGGTGTTTTGTAGGGCATTCTGGTGTTTTATAAAAGTAATTTTGAATTTTATTTTCCAGTGGTAGCAGCGAACGTTTAGCCAGGGATCATGGCTATGGCTCAGTCTGGGAAGCAGCCCCAGGGCCGCGAAGCCTTACTGAAATCATACAACAAGAGACTGAAGGATGACGTGAAATCGATTTTGGATAATTTCACAGGTTAGTTCAGTGACTCGGCCGTAGGCTGCGAGCTTGAAATTTCATCAGTTGAAATGATCATTTCTGCAGAGTGTCAGGTTTAGCCTCTGGTCAGGAGTTTAGCCTCTGGTCTGGGAGTAATCTGCCACTGGGCTAGTCAAAAGTTGTATCACTTAACTTCGGTTAGGTTTTTATTGTTCCTGTGCAAATACAAACCATTGCCTTTGATGTGGGAGTAATCAGCATGAGTTGCTACTGTGGATGTCTGCTGCACTCTTTATAAGCTGAGTTCTACAAACCTTTATTCTTTGTATGTTTGTTAATGCTTTTATGCTTTTTTCCACTTCTGATATTTTGAAGGACTGGAAGACATTTTGGCACTACATGTCTCCTCTGGTTCTAGACCCACGTGGGTATTGTAGTTCCTGTGTAGCTCCCCCTTGGTCCAGGGAAGGTATGGGCAGTAAGGTGGGACTCTACCATGTGCTTGCCTTCAATGACGATCCAGGTACCCAGGCTGGTCTCTCCTCTAGTGGGACCCGGATCTGTGTACACAGTTTGCCACTACCCACTCCTGATATCCTGATAATTCTCTTGCTCCAGGAATGTTGTCATCCATTGAGTATATGCAGAAGAAGTGGTCTTCCCTTAATATTCCAGGATGCCCATCTTCCGCCCCTTTTCCTCGACCGTTTAGCTGTGACTAAGACCAAGGAAACTTCTGCTGCTATTGCTTCTGCTTCATCTGCCAAGGAGGACCTTCCTGTAGTGGTTGTGCTTAGCGTGGGAGATACTGGGGCACCAACCATGGTGTTCGAGATCATTAAGATGACCCTCCTTGCTTGACTAGACCTGCTGTACTGGCAAAGGGCAAGGGAAAGAAGTTCAAGTGCTGTTCTACTCCCTCCTCCTCCTCGTCATCAAGCTCTTCCTCATCCTGTGCCTCGTCTTCCTCTTCACCTTCCTCAGGCAGGAAGAAGTCAAAGAAAGTCTCTTTATAAGTTCTGGAGAACTCTGATTGAGAGCTCTTTCCAGGTTCTGGGAGGTGACGATGTTTTCCCACCACAGGTAGGGCTGTCACGTGTCCTGAGTATGCCTTGTATGTGCTAGCCTGCTCTCTTTCAGACAAGAGGACTGCTCCCAGGTCTTCGCCCGTGTCTCACCTGAAGGACCCTAATTTCTGTGGCATCCTCTTACCTGTGTGACTGAGATCGTGACAATTTTGGGTGGGTCTCAACTCCCAGTCAGTTAAAAGGCATGACCTCCCACCTAAGGAGTGAGTCTCCTACATAAAAGGCACTGGTTTGTATTTCTTTGGGAACAAATAACAGATGCTAAAAGTAATTTGTATTTTTCTGAGATATATAAACCAGAGCCATTTATCATAATTTCCACCTCAGCCACCCTACTTAATCCTTGATGCTGAAGGTGACACCCACATTTACAACCAGTTAACTTCCTTGTTACTGAGTTTCGATGACTAATGAGCTCATGCTGAGAAATACTCTTACATTAAAAGCTCTGGTTTATATACCTATGAAAAACACTTTTGAACTTTTTTTTTTTTTTTCATTTTTAGACCCTGCAACTTCTGACTCATAATTCTGGGTATGGGTAGTGACAAGTATACAAGTGATATATACCAGATGCCACATATCACTGAAGTTCATTAGATTTTTTTTAATCAGGCTTTTTGTTTTTGACATGTAATATTGATATGCAGTAAGTACCTTACAACTAAGATTTTGAAGACATGAAAAAACACATCAGTTGTAATTTTTCATCTACATAACGGTGACCCTTTATACATTCAAATTTGCATGATACAGCTATCGTAGCCTTTGAATGCAGTCACAGACGCCTTTCTGTTTCAGAAATAGTGAAGCTTGGGTTGGTCGAAGACGAGAATCAAGTGACAAGGATGACACAGGTGGAAGAGATTAATTTCCAGATGCAAGTGAGATCTGCAAATATTGTAAGTGATGATAAACACTTCTCTCGGTAGAATACAGTAGCACCTCAACTTAATAGACTTGTGTACATATCAGCTACGTAATTATCATAATTTTTTTGCTTGGTTACCATTTCAGATGTCATATATTTTAAAATAGATCTCTTAAATTGGATGTTAAGTATAAGGTAGTTGCTAGTTTAGGTAAGGAACTAAGTAGAATTGCTGATAATTTTTAAGATATCTAGAGAGTATTCAAGTGCTGGCTGTTTCTTTTCAGAAAGATAGACCCCCAAAGTGCCTGTTGAGTTGAGGTGCCATTATACACTTTTTATATATTATCTCTGATTCTAAAATGGGAGGCATTGAGCTAGAATGTTAAGGCAAAAAGTTGAGAAAGAGAGACCTTTTACTTGATTACTCAACTTACAAAATGGATATGTTAGCAAATAACTTTATTCCTATAGAAATACAAACTATCATCTTTTATTTAGAATTTTCCTGGTGCAAAGTGGAAACCATTATTGAAGCTTGTAATAAGGTTGGTTAGAGGGAGGACCCCCTCACTCATGTATTTAAACCCAGCAGTTTTTCATTTGCCACTTTTGAGAGTGAAGTGCATTGCTCTGTTCTTCTCTGACTGCCTAGTTCAAGCTTAACAGTGTTAACTATAAGTATTGATGATAGTGGTTTGTACTTTGTTAATTCATTATGGATATTGATAATACAAATAAGTGTGTGGTTGAGCAGTACTGAAGATGTGCAGGACATTAGTGTGTGTGTGTATGCATGAGCCGGCTCTATGTTATCCCAGGTTGTTGAGTCTAACCATTTTTGTTCTTTCTGCAGGAATAGGATTTGTAGCCCCATTGCAAGGAGTGAACTGGCTGCTCTCCCTTGCAGTGCAAGGGATACTGAGAGAAACCTAGGAAGACTAAAAAACATTTTCCACTGCCCTCAAGGGTGTCTTCATTCCCAGTCCATGCGAGAAGAACCTAAAAAGAGTTCAGAGGTCTGGTTAAACAAATCATTTATCCTAACCTATTCATTCTCCTCTGACTCGAACTTATGGGTTTATGTGTGTGGAGGTGGTTCCCAAGCATACGCATTCCTACAGTGATGCCCCCAGATGCATCTGCTGAGCCCTCCTCAGCTGAGACCCTGAGTACTCATGGTTCATCACCTCCTGCCCCTATTTTGCCAGCTCCTCCAAGCACACCGGACTCCCTGAGTACATGAAAATATGACTTTTCTCTGCATTCCAGGGGACCTCCCCTCTGCTGCCTCTGTTGTTGTGCTAAGGTGGTCTGTCGCCATTTTTGCGCCTGTGGGAGATGCCCCTGAGTTTCTCTCACAGGCAGCACTCGGATGTTTATCTGCCCGCCTTGACCTCTTTCTCTGCTGTTGGAGGAGAAAACAAGATGCATGGAAAGAGTTAGGTGAAGAAAGGCAAGTGAAGATTATCTTCCTTTTCTGCCCTTACATCTTGTAAAAAGAAGACAACACCGCACCTAGGAACAGCTTGGTGTTGCACTTGTCAGTGATGTGGAGGCAGCAGTGAAGAGGAGAAGAATGAATCCTTAAAACCCATTGTACAGGGATGAAGACACCAGTAGCCAAACCTTCAGGGGTGGCTAGGGTTATGAGGAAACCTGCTCCTCTTAAACCCAGATAGTTAGTCCAGTCTTCTTTCTCTAGGCAGGGAGGGAAGTCTTCCTAACCCTTTCATTCCTCTCCCCCAACCACAGCTACGAAGGGAGGAGAGGGGAAGATGAGATGAGGTCGCTGAGGGTGACATTTACCTTCCTGTGATGCCACAGAAACATGGTGTTGAATCCTGATTAGTGTTATTCTTTTGGGAAGGTTAAAGGATTCTATTCAAGGACCTTCGTCCCCCTACCCCACATCTCAAACATCGATCATGCTCCATCCACATCCGATGGACTCTCTGAAATCTCTGGCCCAATCAGCAGGAGTGAAGTGATGAAGAAGCAGGGTGTTATCAAAGTTTTAGAACGCCAGTCTCCAGGATTTTACAATCATCTTTTTCTGCTGGAGAGGACAACTGGAGTTTGGACGCCAATGATTGGCCTCTCTCCATTGAATGAGTTTGTCTTACAGGTTCATTTGAAGATGGAAATAACTATAAAACTACAATACTTATCTGTTTCCCCAAACAAATGCTTCCTCCCCTGACAGTGCCTTGGTCCACTGTTTTTCTCCATTATTGAACAAACAACCCCAAACTGTCATATAAATTAAAAACAGACAGCTTAGAGGAGTGTGTAGCACAGTGTCTACGTTTTGTGATGGCCAAAAAAAAGTGCTTGTTGATGGTGATGGTAGGTGAGTGAGAGGTATTCCCTCACCCACCACCCCTTAACCATGAGTTGACCCACCTTGTTACGAAGTTCATCGACCACTCCAGTTTGCACTGAAGGGTACGGTACATAAAAGGCAATGGTTTGTATTCCGGTAGAAACTATGAATAGAAACAATGGCAAGTTAATTGTGTGTACAATATAGTCCTTGTTAAAACATAATACTTCCTGCAAGTTACTAAACTCTTTCCACTATATTATACTTATGCTAAATTTTCCTTACAAATTTACAGGAGGGTAAGAATGTTTTCTTATTGAATCAATTCTGTGGAGTTTTTTTATCTTCCTGACAGTTGCCTAGACCTGAGTCATCCACATAAGAAGAGAGCATTTGTTTATATGATTATCTATCAAGCGCGGAGTATGAGGATTATAATAACCATTATTTTCTTCCCTTTATTCAGATAATTATTGTACTTTATGGGAGTTTTTTGAATTTTGACAATGCCCCTTGGTTTAATGCCCTTGCCTTATCAGTGTCCTTTTACTTTTAATAAAACAGTAATTTTTTCAAACTATTTTTCCTTGTTTCCCATTATATGATTCATTGTGTTTCTATCTTCATTCTTATATCACTCGTGGACATTTGTGAAAGCTTGCGCTTGTAGTAATATGACTTGCTCCAGAAGAGTGCTTGCACGTTACAGTTAAAACAAAACATGAGTGATTAAGAAGGAACTTCATGTTTTACTGAAGTTAGTGTAGTTTTAAAAGGTGACACTGTGAAAACTACAGGTCTTCAAGTAATCTTTGATGTCTCTAATATAGTTTGTGGAACCATAAAACATGCTTTCATTCAAAATAGGATCATTGGCTTCTTTAATACTTACTGAAGGTACTTTAATGTGTCTAATATTGTTTGTGGAACTGTCAACATACTTGTATTCAGATAGGAGCATAAACCTCTGTGGCACTTACAAAAGGTACAATCTTAGCGCAGCACCATTGGATTTAAGTCCTGGACAGAAATTTTTGCTGGACTGGTCAAAGAGCCTAAAAGCTTGATAAACAAGCATTCACAGATTCTTAAAAAGGGATGTACTGTGTAATTAATAAATCTAAGTAACTAATTGTATCAATAGTCAGAGAATACATCAATAACGAAAACAAATGCTCTCGTTTCAGGTCAGGGCAGCGGAGTCGTTGATGAAACTAGTCGCCGACGTCAAACAATACTTGATACTGAACGACTTCCCGTCCGTGAACGAAGCCATCACTAGCAATTCTCAGCTCTTCAAAGCCAAGAGCCAGGAAGCAGACCAGAAACTCATGGCGCTAAGAGACGACATGGCTTTCGATCTGTACGAACTGGAGGAAGAGTTCTATGGGTCGATTTATAAAGAGAAGTAAAGATATGTTCTTTGTAAGTGCTCTCAAATAAAAGGAACCTTTTGTACTTGTTCTTTTGAATATTTATTGATTAGAATGTATGCTTACACATTTCTGTGTATGTTTTCAAGTAAATGCAATATCTGAAATGAAATTTCCTTTCATTATATTTGCCGTGAAACATGAATGGTGATCTGAGTGCTACGTAACCTCATTTCAAGAGTCTCAAATTGGTCTTTCTGTCCACTCCCTCGTGCATCAATGCTTGTCTTGTAATGTCAATTACCTAGCAACATCAATTACCAATTCGACATACATTACGATAATTGTCTTCTCTTCTTATGCTGACAGTAGATTCCATAAATGAGGCTGAACGAACTATCGGTGCTCAAACCAATGCGTAGACTATTTAAGTACCATCAATGACCTGTCTTTTACCATGTACAGGTATGTGGTATCCATTATGGGAAACCAGAGTTCCTCTTGTCCCAATTGGGTAAGACAGTCAGCCAGTTGTGACGATCCACCCAAGACACCTCATCAATCTCCCATTGCTCCACCAGACTCTTGTTGTCGGTGAAGCACTATATTTTGAGGTTTCCACATCCTGAGATCTCATGCAATATGCTGACGAGATGTACAGCAGTCTCAGCACACTTGAGCAGTTGCGACACTTCAGCAGATAGCACAGGTTTAACAGCCTGCCTGATCTTTCTAGTTTGCCAGAATATTGGACCTCTCACCTCGCTATCATCCTGTAGGAAGATCTCCCTGAGATCCATTGCCCCACAAGGTTGACAAATGAGGCATCCAAAATACACTCTTAACAGTCCTTGAGTGGCGCCATTAGCAGATTGTAAAGCTTTATGTTGTCTGTCTTCACTTTTGAGGACACTTTGTTAAGCCTACGCGTAACAGTGATGCAATTGCTGTTTACACTCAATTCCCGTACATCAAATGCAGTATCTGAATAGTTACATGTTGCAGTAAAGTTGAGTTGCCCAATTAAGACTCGATATACTTTTTTTCAGATTGTGTTGGTTCATATGTTAGGAAAAATACAAATTTCTTTTTAATTTGTTATTTTTCACTGTAGCACGATGCCTGCTCAACAAGACTGGTCTTAGAGATGAGGTGTATTGAAGCTGGTTAAGTTTTATGCTACCGTCAGTGTTTGAGACCACATTTAGACTAGCATATTTGAAGGTTTTAAGTCTGAACTACTGACAAGGAATATTTTACTCGAGTGGTTCAACACTTGCTGCTTGAATTCCTGTGTACCTGCCCAAGGAAATTTGTCGATACAGTATAAACACATGCAAGGCCTTCTGAGTTTATCATTATTGCTCCATGAGAAAAGCACTGAATTCAGTGATGATATTCTAGCTACATGATCCCACAACCAACCCCATATGTGCATGTGCCATTTCTTAGCAGCATCACAAATATTGCAAACTGTTCTTTTCAATCACCACAGCTTGCCAATAGCATATTCTGGCAGATGACGTAGATAAACAACTCACTCAGTGTCTTGACTTTGAAAGAAGTCTACTTTCATGCCCATAGAATGACAATCCCATTGATTGGTGGAGGTCAGAGTAACTGCTAAATGCACTGCTTGCTTCAAATATGTAGGTGAATCCTTCTGAAGACTTTCTCTTCCTCAAAACCTGTGGTAACTAAATGGGATTTGACAGTCAGTTTTCTATTTTTCATGTTTTCTGTCGCAACCCATCAAACTGATATTGCATCTTACCCGACATCTTCCACTTTCTCATGCAAATTATTTTTTTTGCTAGTTTGTGATTTTGCTGTCTTTAGGACATATTTCATCCCCAGAATTGAAAAATCAAGCATTTTCACGCTATCATCAACCACTTTCCAAAGCTAAGATTGCTCTGCAAATCTACATACACTAATACTTCTATCAGAGTTCATTATAAAAGTGTAGCAGAGTTTGTAATGTCAGCTTCACTTTCAGATTGTATTTCCTTAATATTTTGACCCACAGAAACTTTATAGGGCCGTTCAACAGGATATTCATCTTCAGGCTGTTCAACTGGAGGTTCATCGTGAAGTTGTTCAACTGTAATTTCAGTATTCTCTGACTCATCATCTTGATCTTTAGCCCCATCACTGCTGATACTTCTAATGTCAACCTTGTAATCAACTGCAATATTCCACTCTGGAGCATAGTCCAAATGATATACATGCACTCACAGAGACATTGCCATGCCCCACCAGAAATTTTCCATTTCTGCATGTCACAATTATGGGACTACGCCACTCATGACTGTCATTTCCTTTGCATAGGCTTTGTTCAAATCACTGACGTATCTTGTACTGCAAAGTTTTAGACAGACACTCACTTGACTTAGCCTTTACACATTCTTGTCTTGAATTCAAACTAACCCTTACTATTTGTGATGTTGGTGTAGACCCCAAGTTTAATCTGCTAGGGTTCTGCCAAAAAACATGTTGATTAGGAGAAAAGACAGCATAATTTTTGAGGGTATTTCTTGCTGATTTTGCCCAAGCCAAAGCCACATCCCAGTCACACTGGCTATCAGGTATTATCTTCCAAACAGCATCACCAACAACCACATTTTGTGGCTTATACACCCCCCTGTTCCATGGACTCTTTGTAGACGTTATCATGATCTTTATATTGAAAGTCTGTCCCAACTTGTACATTTCAGCATGGAAAAACCACTTTGATGATAGTGGCCAAAGATTTATCTTGTTACAATTGCAGTGCAGCACCTGGTTGCCAAGTCAAAATGACCAAGAAGTATTGCTTTCCCAAAGTCTTCAAATCCATGGCAACAACGTCATTAAATATAGATGCCATGGGCGCACTGACAACAAGTCTACATTTGGCTTTCTTAAACTTATAACAGACTGCACGCACTTCAGATTCATCTAGTGCTGAAATTTAATTCCAGCATCTGCAACTGGTTCAGTTAATTTAGCCGATGGTGGGTGTCCAAACTGTCTGTAGATTTTTAACGCTGTTTTCTTCAAGTCGTTACCAAGAGTTGCCATATATCTCCGCTCAACTCTCAGCTTAGTCATATAGGAGTGACAGCCCTGCAAGTTTGTGATTTTGCTATCTTTAGGACATATTTCATCCTCAGAATAAAAAAATCAAACGTTTTCATGCTATCATCAACCACTTCCCCCAAGCTAAGATTGCTCTGCAAATCTACATACACTAATGCTTCTATCAGGGTTCATTATAAAAGTGTAGCAGAGTTTGTACTTTCCAGTTGTGTTGCCTACCCAATGTCAACTTCACTTTCAGATTGTATTTCCTTAATATGGTGACCCACAGAAACTTCATGGGGCCATTCAACTAGACGTTCACCTTCAGGTGTTCAACTGGAGGTTCGTCGTGAAGTTGTTCAACTGCAATTTCAGCCTTCTCTGACTCATCATCTTGATCTCATGTCAACCTTGTAATCAACTGCAATATTCCACTCTGGAGCATAGTCCAAATGATATACATGCACCCACACAGACATTGCCATGCCCCACCAGAAATTTTCCATTCCTGCATGTCACAATTATGGGACCACGCTACTCATGACTGTTGTTTCCTTTGCATAGGCTTCATCTGCAGTCTATATGTTGTTCAGATCACTGACATCTGTTGCACTGCAAAGTTTTAGACCGACACTCACTTGACATAGCCTTTACACATTCTTGTCTTGAATTCAAACTAACCCTTACTATTTGTGATGTTGGTGTAGACCCCAAGTTTAACCTGCTAGGGTTCTGCCAAAAAACATGTTGATTAGGAGAAAAGACAGCATAATTTGTGACAGAATTTCTTGCTGATTTGGCCCAAGCCAAAGCCACATCCCAGTCACACTGGCTATAAGGTATTATCTTCCAAACAGCATCACCAACCACCACATTTTGTGGCTTATACACCCCACTGTTCCATGGACTCTTTGTAGACGTTATCATGATCTTTATATTGAAAGTCTGTCCCAACTCGTACATTTCAGCATGGAAATACCACTTTGATAATAGTGGCCAAAGATTTATCTTGTTACCATTGCAGTGCAGCACCTGGTTGCCAAGTCAAAAAGGACCAAGAAGTATTGCTTTCTCCAAAACATCCATGGCAACAACGTCATTAAATATAGATGCCATGGGCACACTGACAACAGGTCTACATTTGGCTTTCTTAAACTTATAACAGACTGCACGCACTTCAGATTCATCTAGTGCTGAAATTTAATTCCAGCATCTGCAACTGGTTCAATTAATTTAGCCGATGGTGGGTGTGCAAACTATCTGTAGATTTTTAACGCTGTTTTCTTCAAGTCGTTACCAAGAGTTGCCATATATCTCCGCTCGACTCTCAGCTTAGTCATATAGGAGTGACAGCCCTGCAAGTTTGTGATTTTGCTATCTTTAGGACATATTTCATCCCCAGAACTGAAAAGTCAAACGTTTTCATGCTATCATCAACCACTTCCCCCAAGCTAAGATCGCTCTGCAAATCTACATACACTAATGCTTCTATCAGGGTTCATTATAAAATTGTAGCAGAGTTTGTACTTTCCAGTTGTGTTGCCTACCCGATGTCAGCTTCACTTTCAGATTGTATTTCCTTAATATGGTGACCCACAGAAACTTTGTAGGGACGTTCAACAGGATATTCATCTTCAGGCTGTTCAACTGGAGGTTCATCGTGAAGTTGTTCAACTGCAATTTCAGCATTCTCTGACTCATCATCTTGATCTTTAGTCCTATCACTGCTGATACTTCTAATGCCAACCTTGTAATCAATTGCAATATTCCACTCTGGAGCATAGTCCAAATGATATACATGCACCCACACAGACATTGCCATGTCCCACCAGAAATATTCCTTTGCATAGGCTTCATCGTCATTCTATATGTTGTTCAGATCACTGACATCTGTTGCACTGCAAAGTTTTAGACAGACACTCACTTGACTTAGCCTTTACACATTCTTGTCTTGAATTCAAACTAACCCTTACTATTTGTGATGTTGGTGTAGACCCCAAGTTTAACCTGCTAGGGTTCTGCCAAAAAACATGTTGATTAGGAGAAAAGCCAGCATAATTTTTGAGGGTATTTCTTGCTGATTTGGCCCAAGCCAAAGCCACATCCCAGTCACACTGGCTATAAGGTATTATCTTCCAAACAGTACCACCAACCACCACATTTTGTGGCTTATACACCCCACTGTTCCATGGACTCTTTGTAGACGTTATCATGATCTTTATATTGAAAGTCTGTCCCAACTCGTACATTTCAGCATGAAAAACCACTTTGATGATAGTGGCCAAAGATTTATCTTGTTACAATTGCAGTGCAGCACCTGGTTGCCAAGTCAAAATGACCAAGAAGTATTGCTTTCCCCAAAGTCTTCAAATCCATGGCAACAACGTCATTAAATATAGATGCCACGGGCACACTGACAACAAGTCTACATTTGGCTTTCTTAAACTTATAACAGACTGCACGCACTTCAGATTCATCTAGTGCTGAAATTTAATTCAGCATCTGCAACTGGTTCAATTAATTTAGCCGATGGTGGGTGTCCAAACTGTCTGTAGATTTTTAACGCTGTTTTCTTCAAGTCGTTACCAAGAGTTGCCATATATCTCCGCTCAACTCTCAGCTTAGTCATATAGGAGTGACAGCCCTGCAAGTTTGTGATTTTGCTATCTTTAGGACATATTTCATCCCCAGAATTGAAAAATCAAACGTTTTCATGCTATCATCAACCACTTCCCCCAAGCTAAGATCGCTCTGCAAATCTACATACACTAATGCTTCTATCAGGGTTCATTATAAAAGTGTAGCAGAGTTTGTACTTTCCAGTTGTGCTGCCTACCCGATGTCAACTTCACTTTCAGATTGTATTTCCTTAATATGGTGACCCACAGAAACTTTATAGGGACGTTCAACAGGATATTCATCTTCAGGCTGTTCAACTGGAGGTTCATCGTGAAGTTCAACTGCAATTTCAGCATTCTCTGACTCATCATCATGATCTTTAGCCCCATCACTGCTGATACTTCTAATGTCAACCTTGTAATCAACTGCAATATTCCACTCTGGAGCATAGTCCAAATGATATACATGCACTCACAGAGACATTGCCATGCCCCACCAGAAATTTTCCATTTCTGCATGTCACAATTATGGGACTACGCCACTCATGACTGTCATTTCCTTTGTATAGGCTTTGTTCAAATCACTGACGTATCTTGTACTGCAAAGTTTTAGACAGACACTCACTTGACTTAGCCTTTACACATTCTTGTCTTGAATTCAAACTAACCCTTACTATTTGTGATGTTGGTGTAGACCCCAAGTTTAACCTGCTAGGGTTCTGCCAAAAAACATGTTGATTAGGAGAAAAGCCAGCATAATTTTTGAGGGTATTTCTTGCTGATTTGGCCCTAGCCAAAGCCACATCCCAGTCACACTGGCTATAAGGTATTATCTTCCAAACAGCATCACCAACCACCACATTTTGTGGCTTATACACCCCTGTTCCATGGACTCTTTGTAGACGTTATCATGATCTTTATATTGAAAGTCTGTCCCAACTCGTACATTTCAGCATGGAAATACCACTTTGATAATAGTGGCCAAAGATTTATCTTGTTACCATTGCAGTGCAGCACCTGGTTGCCAAGTCAAAAAGGACCAAGAAGTATTGCTTTCTCCAAAGTCTTCACATCCATGGCAACAACGTCATTAAATATAGATGCCATGGGCACACTGACAACAGGTCTACATTTGGCTTTCTGAAACTTATAACAGACTGCACGCACTTCAGATTCATCTAGTGCTGAAATTTAATTCCAGCATCTGCAACTGGTTCAATTAATTTAGCCGATGGTGGGTGTCCAAACTGTCTGTAGATTTTTAACGCTGTTTTCTTCACGTTGTTACCAAGAGTTGCCATATATCTCCGCTCAACTCTCAGCTTAGTCATATATGAGTGACAGCCCTGCAAGTTTGTGATTTTGCTATCTTTAGGACATATTTCATCCTCAGAATTGAAAAATCAAACATTTTCATGCTATCAACAACCACTTCCCCAAGCTAAGATTGCTCTGCAAATCTACGTACACTAATGCTTCTATCAAAGTTCATTATAAAATTGTAGCAGAGTTTGTACTTTCCAGTTGTGTTGCCTACCCGATGTCAGCTTCACTTTCAGATTGTATTTCCTTAATATGGTGACCCACAGAAACTTCATGGGGCCATTCAACTAGACGTTCACCTTCAGGTGTTCAACTGGAGGTTCGTCGTGAAGTTGTTCAACTGCAATTTCAGCCTTCTCTGACTCATCACTGCTGATACTTCTAATGCCAACCTTGTAATCAATTGCAATATTCCACTCTGGAGCATAGTTCAAATGATATACATGCACTCACACAGACATTGCCGTGCCCCACCAGAAATTTTCCATTCCTGCATGTCACAATTATGGGACCACGCTACTCATGACTGTCATTTCCTTTGTATAGGCTTCATCTTCATTCTATATGTTGTTCAAATCACTGACGTATGTTGTACTGCAAAGTTTTAAACAGGCACTCACTTGACTTAGCCTTTACACATCCTTGTCTTGCATTCAAACTGACCCTTACTATTTGTGACGGTGTAGACCCCAAGTTTAACCTGCTAGGGTTCTGCCAAAAAACATGTTGATTAGGAGAAAAGACAGCATAATTTTTGAGAGAATTTCTTGCTGATTTGGCCCTAGCCAAAGCCACATCCCAGTCACACTGGCTATAAGGTATTATCTTCCAAACAGCATCACCAACCACCACATTTTGTGGCTTACACATCCCATTGCTCAATGGACTCTTTGTAGACGTTATCATGATCTTTATATTGAAAGTCTGTCCCACCTCGTACATTTCAGCATGGAAAAACCACTTTGATAATAGTGGCCAAAGATTTGCTTTCCCCAAACCTTCAAATCCATGGCAACAACATCATTAAATACAGATGCCATGGGCACACTGGCTTTCTTAAAGTTATAACAGACTGCACATACTTCATATTCATCTCAGATAGCTCTCTCTAGTGCTGAAATTTAATTCTAGCATCTGTAATTGGTTTAATTAGTTTAGCCAGTTTGTGTTTCCAAAATGTCTGTAGATTTTTAACGCTGTTTTCTTCATATCGTTACCAAGAGTTGCCAGCCCAATATCTCCACTCAACTCTCAGCCGTACAGGAGCAACAGTCATATAGGAGTTTGCTTCAAGGGCTCAATGGGGCTTAACAGAACCCAGTAAGTTATGGTGGATGGCAGCCACGTCCCTCCTTGGAAACCAAAGCCCCAGGAGGGCAAGGTTGATAGAAGCTTCTACTAACTGTCATAGGCAGCTGAGATCTATATCCCTCAGTCCATCCACTCATTTCTCCACTTCGCTACTTAATGGGTGGAGGGAAATTGTCTTTTTGCCCCTACTTGTTAATGAAAGTCACTACAGGTGGGTTGTCACTCAACAACAGTACGAAAGGACTTATCAAGCGGTCTTGGAATTTCAAGGCTAGCAGTACTGCTTACCTTCCCAAAAAAGTTTGTGCATGGATGAAAGTTGTCCTTGGCCCACAAACCTGAAATGAATGATGCCTTTAGGAGTACACTGCTAGTAAGCAGATCTTGGTACTGCTGAGTACCAAGCAGAGACCTGTTACCTGCAAACCCCCTGACTGTCCATGTACTGCCCAGGGACCATGAATGCACCGAAAGAGAGAGTCGTGTTCCAGATGACACGTGGATGGAAGAGCTGGGAGCAAATCTCTTGTCCAAGAGGGCAGGCTGAACATGGGTCACCAAGTGCTCAGTTGTTGATCGTCACCAACTTGTTATTCCCATGAGCAATTGAAGAACATTGTTAGAACATGGCCACCTTTCATAGATTACTTTTCCTCCGGCAGAAACTCATACCAACGCAGGTTCTGAGGGCGTCTTTTGATGAATTTGCCATTGTATGGGTTGGCCCTTCCCCAAAACCTATAAACAGATATCTTCCCAAGAGCTGTACCTTATCTGATTAACTCTGGGTACTAATTCCACGAGGGATCTTGGCTAACATTTTAGGCAGGGAAGTAGGTCTATACTGAGCCCACTTCTCTTATCCAGGTTTCGGGATGGTGATTCAACCTCCTACAGCAACCCCCAACAACCCACCTCTCTCTCTCTCTCTCTCTCTCTCTCTCTCTCTCTCTCTCTCTTTATACTTAGATAGAACTCTGTGAGGTATCTTCCAATTTTTGTAACATGAATTTGGTATTATAAAGCTCTCGATTATTTTCAGTCAGGTCAAAAGAAATCTGAGCATAATGAAGTTCCCAAATTGAGGAATATATATATATATATATATATATATATATATATATATATATATATATATATATATATATATATATATATATATATATATATATATATATATATATATATATATATATATATATATATATATATATATATATATTTAAAAACCCTCTAAAAACACTCAGAACTGCCCATTTTGATAGTTTAAACACAAGAAAAACCCAAGGATATTTTGAAATGCCAAAAAATTGTAAACTTAAATTTATAGTTTTCAATTTAGATTTAGATAAAGAATAATGAAAAAAATAATTGAAATTCTGGTTTTTATTTAATCGTATTTCTATGTCGAGTGGATAAGAAAGTAATTGATTAAATGATATGGATTTTTTTATTCTGACTGTTTAGTGAGTGTTTAGGGGTTAGTCAATGTTAGTGCTTAGTGAATGTTTAGTGTGTAAATATTCAATGTTTAGTGAGTGTTTAGGGTTTAGTGAATGTTAGTGTTTAGTGAATGTTTAGTGTGTAAGTATTCAGTGAATGTTTATTGAGCATTTAGGGTTTAGTGAATGTGTAGTGAGTAAGTGTTTAGTGATTGATTAGGGTTTCGTGAATGTTTAGTTAGTGTTTAGGGGTTAGTGAATGTTTAGTGTGCAAGTGTTTAGGGTTTACTGAATGTTAGTGTTTAGTATGTAAGTATTTAGTGAATGTCTAGTGAGTGTTTAGGGTTTAGTGAATGTTAGTGTTTTGAGTGTAAGTGTTTAATGAGTGATTAGCGAATGTTCAGTGACTGTTTAGTGTTTAATGAGCATTTAGGGTTTAGAGAGTATTTAGTGTTTAATGAGTGTTTAGGGTTTAGTGAATTTTTAGTGTATAGTAAGTGCTTAGTGAATGTTTAGTGAGTGTTTAGTGTATAGTGATAACTTAGAGAATGTTTAGTGGATAGTGAATGCTTAGTGAATGTTTAGAGAGTATTTAGTGTTTAATGAGTGTTTAGGGTTTAGTGAATTTTTAGTGTATAGTAAGTGCTTAGTGAATGTTTAGTGAGTGTTTAGTGTATAGTGATAACTTAGAGAATGTTTAGTGGATAGTGAATGCTTAGTGAATGTTTAGTGAGTGTTTAGTGTTTAATGAGCATCTAGTGTTTAGTGAGTGTTTAGTGTATAGTGAGTGCTTAGTGAATGTTGAGTGTTTAGTGTATAGTGAGTGCTTAGTGAATGTTTAGTGTATAGTGAGTACTTAGTGAATGTTTAGTGGATAGTGAGTGCTTAGTGAATGTTTAGTGAGTGTTAATGAGTGTTTATAGTTTAGTGAGTGTTTAGTGTATAATGAGTGCTTAGTGAATGTTTAATGAGTGCTTAGTGTTTAATGAATGTTTAGGGTTTAGTAAGTGTTTAATGGATAGTAAATGCTTAGTGCACATTTAGTGTTTAGTGTATAGTGAATACTTACAGTAGTGAATGTTTAGTGGATAGTGAGTGCTTAATGAATGTTTAGTGAGCGTGTTTAGTGTTTAATGAGTGTTTAGGGTTTAGTGGTGTTTAGTGTTTAATGTTTATGGTTTAGTGAGTGTTTAGTGTATAGTGAGTGCTTAGTGAGTGTTTTTCGAGGGTATAGTGAGTGTTTAGTGTATAGTGAGTGTTTAGTGTTTAATGAGTGTTTAGGGTTTAGTGAGTGTTTAGTGTAGAGTGAGTGCTTAGTGAATGTTAAATGAGTGTTTAGTGTTGAATGAATGTTTACATTTAGTGAATGTTTAGTGAGTGACTAGTGTTTGATGAATGTTTAGGGTTTAGTGATTGTTTAGTGTATAGTTAGTGCATAGTGACTGTTTAGTGAGTGTTTAGTGTTTGATGAGTGTTTAGTGTATAGTGAGTACCTAGTGAGTGTTGAGTATTCAGTGAGTGTTTAGTGTTATTGAGTGTGAGCGTTTAGTGAGTGCGCGTGTATAGTAAATGTGAGTGTTTAGTGATTATACATAACTGTTTAGTTAGTGTTTAGTGACTATATGCAAAGAAAGTCCTGTAATTGACAGGAACCATTGATGCTACACATTGCTTAGATCCGAGAGCAGATGCTTAGGAGGCCTTGACCACAATGGCTGGAGTGCTTAGGCCAGCCTGTTTCTGTGAGGTCATTTTCCTCAGTGAAATTGGGTCAGGGAATAATAATAATAATAATAATAATAATAATAATAATAATAATAATAATAATAATAATAATAATAATAATAATCTTATAAAAGAAAACAGTAAAAATAAAATGTCTATAATGGGAATCTCAAAAAATAATGAGAAACTCCTTTAAAAATACCCTGTATATTTTCGCCAAATTTGAAGGAATTTAAAAAAAAAATATTTGTCGATAGGTTTAGTTAATAAATTCCCAGCATTCCAGATCCTGAAAGTAATGCCATACCGTCAAAATTCCAGGTAAGGTCAGGGCGACTATAAATATGAATAATGGGAATTATTAATTAAAATACCATAAATTCTGACTGAATATTACTTTGTAGTAGCAATTAATTCTTATATAGAATTAACTCGGCTGTTTATCCTAAGTAATTCCAAGACTTTTTGTCTTTTGCAAACTGCTCAAGGTCCCTGGTCCAGAGGTCCACAACAGGCTCATTACTCTCCCACAGTTTCACCTAAAGTTATTAACTGTTATTATGGTCAAGGGTCTCACTGGCATAAGGCCAACTTGATCCAAAATTAGCCTAAGGACTGACTGAGGATACCTTGGATTATGGCTACCTCTAAGTACGATTGTATATCCTACGAGTTAGTGATGGTGACCTTTCACCTTGACCTTTAGCTCCAAAGGCCTCACTGTGATAGCTATTGGGCTGGATAATAATAATAATAATAATAATAATAATAATAATAATAATAATAATAATAATAATAATAATTAATTTCCAGTTAAGAATGTGTGCTTTTATTTTACATCCATTTATTCACACACACTTTTCTTTCTCCTGACCTACACTGCTCTTATCCTACCAACCCTTCCATCTGTTCAACTTTCTCAGTCAACTACCAAACACCATTTTGGTTGAACTAATTAACGTTATGTCCACATAATATCGAGAGGATACATATATTCATGCAATAATTCTCGCAACTAATTATTAATTACTAGAAGTTCTTTTAGCAACTGAAGACAAAGTATCGTTAGGCCACTCAGTATGCAAATTTAACCTTTCCCAGTTACTATAAACAAATAATATTGTTTTCAAGCTTATCATTCCTACATTAAACCTCCAGTTAAATCTCTTTAATGAACATAATTAAATGAACATACTGATAACTTTTTCATACTTGTTCTCCTCATCATACTTGCCTACAGTTCTCCCCCTGGGGTGACACATACTCCATTGTTGAAAATATTGCTTCTACTCTGAATAATGTTGACATATGAATGACAAATTTGATACAATAATTACTCTGCATTCTTTGACTGGAATCTAAGTTCACAAACTCATCTTATAATTATCTAAACTGTCACAAAGTTCCCTGAATACTTTTTTAAGAAGAAGAAGAACTTGTTCGTTGGGGGGAAGGTCAATCAAGGTCAAAGGTCAATGAGCAAATGGATCTTAGAATGAAATATGTAAGATGATGCAACCTTGATTCGATGGAGTGAGTACTTTGAAGAAATGATGAATTTTGAGAACAGAACAGAGTCAGAATTTGATGGTATAATGGTGGGAATTTTAATGGAACTGATTTGCAAAGTTCTATGAAAAGCAATTAAGAGTTTTAAGAAGGGATGTGGTGTGGCATGATGGGAAAGAGTCTGACTGGATGGCTGACCCATGTGTGTAAGGTCGAGAGAGGGAAAAGTTCCAGAGGAATATAGGAGTGGTTTAAGGGGTCTTTGTATTAGGTCAAAGGTTGATGGAGGTTACTGTAAGATTATGTGGGTATAACATTAATCATTACAAAAGGGAAAGTAAACCTGATGAGAGAAGGATTAATAGGGTAAGAGCAGTGTGTATCTAAACAGAGAATGTGTCTAGATTAATTGTTTATTATGGCATATATGCATGGGATGTTTGAGGACACAAACACACACAAACTTCCCACAAAGAAAAGACACATTACATAATCTTCTCAATTAACTCGACTCGGGAACATCTCGAACAAACAGGTTACGTGATACTGCACAATAAAACTTCTGAGATGATGATATTGACATTCTTTTAAATTCATTATACACCAAGATTTCAAAAACATCTTACTGAACAAATATTCCCCCAATGTGAAACATCTGCAGGAAATTCACATATTTAAGATTTCCTCCATTATGGAAACTGCAACACAGAAACAGTACTTGGGGGAAATTCATAAAAGTGTCATGAAATGGTCTGGTCATGTGGGAAGAATGGAGGACCATAGGGTGATGAAAAGAGCGTACAATTTTGCAGTTTTGAGAACTTTTGAGGTAAAGAGGAAGATAGAAAGATTGGAATAGGTGTTGAGAGGAAGGGATTTGAATGTGAAGGGCAGGAGTATGAGATAGATATATATAGTGTGTGTGTGTGTGTGTATATATATATATATATATATATATATATATATATATATATATATATATATATATATATATATATATATATATATAAAATGGACAAGTGTGGTTTATTGTGAGATATATTATAGTGTCAAGGAGCAAAATAAAACCTTAAACACAAACAAATAATAATAAGTTAATATAAACGAATACAATGACCTTCACACAAAGGAAAATAAAATTAAAAACAAAATTAAAAATCAAATTAAAATAAAAAAATTAAAAACCCAAATCCAGAATCATTGTACCCAAATTTTGAGAGAAACTGATCCCAAACACTTTCTTGTTCCCCAGCAGTTAGGACCAAACTTTGGCAATTTTGCTGGCCAAAACGAGCCTCTCCGAATAGCCCAGTCGTTTTTTGAATTATTCAGATTACTTTTTGAATATGCAAAGTTCCACACTGGAACTTTTTTTTTTTTTTTTTTTTAAGCAGATCAACTCGTCAAGTTTTTTGGTGTGACAACTTATAGTATTGTCTCTCATGAATATGATGTTAATTCTCTCTCTCTCTCTCTCTCTCTCTCTCTCTCTCTCTCTCTCTCTCTCTCTCTCTCTCTCTCTCTCTCTCTCTCAACGAAGAGGCTCGCAACCTGAGACATGATTAAGGAACCAACTTTTGGGAGCAACTCATCTCAGACGAGGGACGAAGTTACTGAGACATTCTCCTTTTTTCCTCATGTAAACAAAGTGACCCTAAGTTCGGGGGACATTCTTCCACCTGGCTGACGAACAGACCATTTCGGGAAGGGGGCGGAAATTTGTCTACTCATGCTTATAGGAAAAGGGGGGTGGGGAGGGGAAGTGGGTGGGGCAAGTTTGTGTTTTTGGGAGGTTGGGGTTGGCTTAATATCACTCTAAGTCCCTGACAGAGAAAGGTTGGGAATCTCTCACAGGAACTTTTGCTAAAAGTCACAATCTTCTTCTTCCCTGTTTGAGGAAAGAGACGCCTGAATGAGAAACATCGCGTCGAAAAACGACCCAGAATTAATATTTCAAGGCCTTCGAGGTTCTAAAAAAGTAATTAAAACTTCAAAATAAACTTTTACGATTATCTTCGTCGCGAAACCAAACGGCGAAGTCAGAAGGAAGACTTCACAGGACGTCAGTGGTTTCCCTCGTCTCAAAGTTTTTATTCTTATCTCGTCCACCTGTCCCTCTCGACACTGTATGGGGAGACATCCCGTTTAATTAGGCCGCCGATGACGTCACTGGCAATTTCGCGCTCGGCAGGTGAATTGGTCCTCCGCCTGAAGGGGGCATATATACCGTCTGGGGCAAAAACCTCCTCCGGATCTAAATTTGGCCAGGGAACGTGGAACGCCTCATGGTGGAACAAGATATCGATGCGTTGAGACTATCAAAAGATAGATGGAAGGGAGTTCTATTGATGGAGATTTGGATAAAAGACAGTTTTAGACTCTCTTCAGAGGGATTCGTACACTGGGCTTATTCTGAGGGCCTTGTGGAGAGAGAGAGAGAGAGAGAGAGAGAGAGAGAGAGAGAGAGAGAGAGAGAGAGAGAGAGAGAGAGAGAGAGATTTGTGGGAGATATCCCAGAAAAGCTGGTTTTTCAAACCTAATGCCCAAAAGGGGTGCCATTCGGGAGAAGTATGTGAGATTGCAAGGCAAGAGATATAAGGGGTTAGGCTCCATAACTGTTTATTGAAGGGGAGGTCAAATTGCATAAATTCTACAGAAAATACAGGCTACAGTCGATTCAGAAAAGGCCCCAGAACCACAAGAGATTAAAGAGGGATTACACCCCTAACTGTAGATTCAAAGAGTCATGTTACACAAATTCTACAGAAAATACAGGCTACAGGTGATTCAGGAAAGACCCCAGAACCACAAGAGTATAAAGTACATGCAGAAACATCCATTGACTCAAGGAAGCTACAGAAGTGGTGTTTGCAATGTACAGAAAGCTACGAATGTTGTAAAAAAGAATACAGAGGAAAATAAAGGTTCTGTAGTGAGGAGAGGTAAGCCAGAGACACTTGGTAATGCAGTCTAGTAAGAGAAAGCCTTTATTGACCTGATCTCTGTCGCCAGACAAGGAATTCAGATGAGGAAATCCTTTGTTTTCCCTGCTCCAGAAGTGTCCTGTCTAAGGAGAGGATTCTGAAATCTTAAGAAAAGTGCCAGTTGGCAAAATAGGCCTTTATGATAGAGATTAAGATTCTGAGATTATGCTAACAATGAATTAGTTCAAATTTTCAGTTAATAATCCTCAATCAATGGTTTATATTCACAGGCAAGGAACCAAAAAGAAATCGACTTTTAAACTTAAGTAATTCAAGCAAGAATTTTGTTTCTATTTTTAAATTTACAACAAGTGTTGCCATCCAGACATTTTTTCCTGAATCATTAAACTTCAGTAGATATACAAAATAAAATATGTCAATAAGTTATTTCTATCACACAATATGTAAAGAAGAGTTCTTTAAGAGCAGTGTCCAGCGGCTTAATAACACCTGGATTGATTAAAACACAAAATATTTATAAGAATAAACAATTCATTAACACCATCTTAGCAACGACGTACCCCAAGGAGTTAACGATGCCTCCTGAAAGCCGACTGCATTCACAGTAGTAGTTTTAATCAGGTATTGTCCCTGGAACGGCTCTCCTCTTGGAGCAAATCACAATGTTTATGTTGGACTGAAAGTTCTGTCTTCTTCTTTCTTATCTACAGGAGATGACTGGGGACTTGAGACTTGCTTGTATATTGTCTTGCTCTTGAAAACTGTGTCCTGAACACACACATACACAATCACAGTCACTCCCACACAAGAGACACACATTACAGAACATTACATAACATCAGTCAACTCCACGTGGGAACATCTTGAACAGAAAGGTTACACAGGACAATAAAAGCCTGAGATAATGAACTGAAATGCTTCTAAACTCAGTATAGACCAAGATGTCACTAACATCTTACTGAACAAATATTTCCTCAATGACGTAAAAGCAGAACTTTGGAGAACTACATAAAAAAAAATAGATAATTCATCTCATAATTGATCCTTTGATAAACTTGTCTCAGAGAAATGTTGTTTCTTCATTAATACATAAGTTTTCAAAAAAAGACAAAATAAATAAGTCATTTTAGTCCTTAATTTAGTTTCTTCCCAAAATATTAATTAACTTTAACATACCCATATGTATGCATCAGATATGATTATGAAGAATAAAATATTAAACTTAATTTTTACGTATCTGAAGATAATTCAGTATAAAATTATATATTATTATTTTTATAGATTTTCGAGCAATAAGTCAAAGTGGGTATCATAGCTGAGTGGTGCAGAGCTCGGCTCATGTTTAATAGGCCACCTTCTAGGGTCAAGAAGTAAGGGTGTGGGGCTTGCAACCTCACTCCTTGAGATTGCTGAAAATTGGAAGGCTGTAGCTTTCAGGTTTAACCTGGGGAAATCTCTCTCTCTCTCTCTCTCTCTCTATATATATATATATATGTACTTGTGTGTGTTTGTGTGTGTGTGTGGAGAAACAGCTACCTTCCCTATCTAAAAGAACTGGAGAGAGAGAGAGAGAGAGAGAGAGAGAGAGAGAGAGAGAGAGAGAGAGAGAGAGAGAGAGAGAGAGAGAGAGCCTTTCAAAGATGGCGCAGTCAGGGAAAGGAGGAAGAAGAAGAAGAATGACATGTCATTAAGAGGTATTTTGGAACAAGCATTATGCCTATGATGAGAAATTCCCCCTGGAAGAGACGAGATACATTCGGTTCCAAAACTGGAACGTCTATTCCTGAGGCCGAAGAAGAAGAAGAAGACCTTGGAACGGGAACGGAACGAGGTCTTTCAACTAGAGCCAATAGACGTATGGTCATTAATGCACTTCTATATCTTCTTAATATGACACATTCTTCATCTATATCCTCAAATAAATACTATCTACTTTACTTTTAGCTTTGCAACTAGAAAAATCAGCATTACAAAGACATTTTTGGCAACTGGCCCAAAACCCCCACCCCCCCTAAAACAACTTGGATGCCAAAAAAGCGACGTTTTTGAACGAATTACCAGAAACTATCTCGACCAATTCCGTCTTTTTGTTGAGAGGGAAAAAGTTCGAGCAAAAAACTATCCAGGAACCAGCCGCCGAAAGTTTGGTCTAAATCCCGCCATTAGCGCTCGCGTAGCCTTGCTAAAAGACAGTCTAACAGACTGAGAATGACTGATAAACAGACAGATAGACTGAGAAACAGAAACACAGACAGCCAAAGGAGATAAAAGTCTATTTATATTAAAAACTTCTCAGCGTCTGTCGTCCAATCCTCCTGAGTAGGTAACAGCCATATTGGGCCTCTCCCGCCATTTGGAGCTTCTCGAATCTTCTTCTTTATTGTCCCACGGAAGCGGAGACGGTTGTTAATGGAGCCCCTGGGAGTGAGGAGGCATTAGCTTATGCACGCCAGGTAATGAGGGCGTTATTACGCCCGCTGTTACGCCCAAAACGAGCTCGAAATAGCGTCACATCATCTCGGGGCGGGACATGAATTTCCACTTCAGCCATGATGATTCTCCCGAGCAGACTGCGAATGTCTGATGCCAACTAGTGAGAGAAATGTGCAACTGAGAGACGCCATTATTAATAATATTAGCATTATTAAGTCTAGCACATAGGAAACAAACAAAATTAATGATAATGAAACAGGTGTCCAAAGAATATGGCAACAGATGTCTCGATATCTGTCATGAAAACGCAAAACTGTTCCTTCTAAACAGACGAGTTGCTATGACGTCAATTTTCCATTAAGTGATAACAATTATATATCGATTATTTGTACCTTAAGATATGGTGGACACTAATATAAGGATATAATACAGATATATATTGATACTCATTATCTTCTAAATTCTCAGAATTCCAACAAAATCGTCCTTAAGATAAAACACATTAAAGGTTCTTGACAATGTCTTGTTTTTCATAGACCTATATATCATCCTTATTCATGAGTATATATTTATTGCTTTAAAAACTTATGTCATTAAATCCTAATATCATCCCATGAATATATGAGAATTTATTACAGAGCACAGACAAAAAAACTGTAAAAACTTATTTTCTCAAGAATATTAAATGTTGTTAAATGACATTTTCATCCCGTAAAAAGCTCTGTGGTATTTGTTATAATTGTATCAGAAGAATTTATTTTGGTTTTCAGAGAAACCAGACAGATTGAAATTCTCATTTTGAGGAATATTAATATTCTTTATATGGTTTAGCAAATCATTAATTTCAATGAATTGATGCTTATTCATTTAATTATTTTTGAATTTTAACTGACAAGAACTAAATTTGTATAAATATATGACATTTTAAATAGAGTAATTGTCCATGACAAGTATTAACATGTTATATCAAATAAAAAAATTACGTTATCTACATAATTGAAAAATATATATTTATATATATACCAATATTTGATATATAGGGAGCCATTAAAGATATTTCCATATATATATATATATATTTCATTAGGAATAAATCTGTAGCGACGATGAACGAACAAACAGTTCGTTGGAATCCGCCATCATTTTGGGAAGCTCCTCGTGGCTCCGGCTTCGATTATTTATCGGACGCGTTCTTTGTGGCGCAAACCTTCGTCAGGGGATTCCGGAGGGATCGGCGTCCATTAAGCCCTCCTGCATTCTATCTCCTATTTGTTTGTTTTTATAGAGGGCTTATAGGGATTTCGTTTATAGGTAGAATGTTTTGCGGAGTTATGTTTCTTCCTGCGATGTGACGGTTGGCGGTGTAGAGATTGACCCTCACATATCTAAGTGGCCTCTGAGTCTGCATGTTCATTTCTATTAGTGAAAGGCAGAGAAAGCTGTGATGTATTTAGCCTAAACCTTTCCTTTCTATCTCTAAAAGAAAGTAATTGACTTCTCCTCAAATATCTGTACATTTAAAAGAAAGTTATATAGGCCTAGTACTAGGTGAATGCTTATCACATCTCATCCAGCGCAACTGACGAAATAAGTTACCTATTTGTCTTTGTAAATATACTTTAAAAAATGTCTTCCGGGAGATATTTTGTATATTAATGATTCATTTGTATATTAGAATACTACAAGGACAAGAGGGAGACATCAGCCACGACAAATTATCTCTTGTAGAGGGAAAACTTTTGGCTCAAAATGGACGGTTGAAGCCTTTCTGTTTTTGGAAAATTCATATCTTCTGTTTTTGAGAAAGAGAGGAATTACTGCTTCGTTCTGAACAATCGATATAGTTTTATTTTAGATTTCTTTTTCTAAGAAATTAGGCTTCTTTGCAAAAGGATGTTACTCAAAGAGAGAAGAGAGAGAGAGAGAGAGAGAGAGAGAGAGAGAGAGAGAGAGAGAGAGAGAGAGAGATTCCTTTACAATGTAATCAGTATGTCAGAACCTTCCTTAACGTTCATTATATTCATTATATCTAAAGGAAATCTGCTCACAAATAACACTAATCCAAAAAATGGGCTAAAAATAAACTGTTTATCTTGGATTCTTCGGCGCAATCGAGTTTTCTGTACAGCCGCTACAGCGTCTAATCAAGGCCACCGAAAATAGATCTATCTTTCGGTGGTCTAGGTATAATGCTGTATGAGCAACGGCCCATGAAACTTAAACCACGGGCCGGTGGTGGCCTATCCTACATCGTTCCCAGAAGCACGATTATGGTTAACTTTAACCTTACATAAAATAAAAACTACTGAGGCTAGAGGGCTGCAATTTGGTATGTTTGATGATCGAAGGGTGGATGACCAACATACCAATTTGCAGCCCTCTAGCCTCAGCAGTTTTTGAGATCTGAGGGCAGACAGAAAAAGTGCGGACTGACAGACAAAGCCGGCACAATAGTTTTCTTTTACAGAAAACTAAAAGCTATTATTTTTAATATATTGATGTTGATAAAATCTTTAAACCCTGCAAAACGTTTAGAGATATTTGAGAAAATCTCTCAAAAAAACTTTTAAATGAGAGAAGACTCAGTAGAAAAATAAAAATTGTCAAAACACAAAAACAATTTAAAACGCAGCCTCCCCAAAGGTCTCTTAGGCCTATGCTGTCATCAGGCCGGCTTATATAGCCCACCCCGACAAAAGATTGAATCAGGTAGGTTCATCTGTAGGCCTATAAAGATAATCTATTGAAAAAAGAGCTGAGTTTGTATAAGAAAAGAAGAAAAATCACAAGAACAGATAAAGGTGTCTAGAGGTCTATCTCTCTGTCAATTCATGAGCTGCTAAACAGTTTTGAAAGAGTCTCGTGAATTACAAAGGTCATAAATTGTAATATATAATATTTTTTAATGTGATTTTGCACTGAAGTCCTTCTATTCCAAGGAGGGAATGAAATAGATGAGACGAAGCTGGAATGTTTGAATTTTGCCTTGACAAACATCTTTGACCATTCTAGGCCTAACGAGAAAGAGGTGGTCAGTTTGATTTACTTTTTAGCTTAAATATCCCTCTTATATATACACACACACACACACACACACACACACACACACACACACACATATATATATATATATTATACAAAATCGAAATCTCTGCTTAAAATATATCAAGCCTTTAAAACCAAATTAGTCTATATCAAATTTACTTTCATTCTTAAATTCAGCATCAAACACATCTATAACAAAACACCTCCGGTCACCAACACGTACACTGACCGCCACTAAAACCTGGAACATTCCCAGCATCACGAATTCCAGTCAAGTTAACGGCTGGAATTGACCAATGAAATCGAAGGAGGAACTACAGTCGTGAATCTGTAGGACTATGTAGAGATTGATATAGAATGTCACACAGTTTGGCTTTTAGGTTTTTTTTTAGATTCATCACTTTTTTAGCTGATTTGTAGCGTCTCTGTAGAGGACAAATTCAACAAGAATATTCCCCATTGTGTCTAAAATAATTCCTCTCTCTCTCTCTCTCGATGGCTGAGTGGATAATTCACCTACAACCTCTATACAACCCTTCAAAAAAGCATAAGTCCAGATCGTGACAACCTTCTAAAATGACACTTGTCACTATACCAGACGACTCCCTATCATCATCACAATTCTTCATGACAATTTTAAAAGCTATTTAACATTCATAGAAGAAGTTATAGTTAATATTTAGTTTCACATACAACAGAGAAATTAATTATAAAGGCTTTTGCAAAATCTTCTTAGGTTCAAGTTGATTCAAATCTAGATTTGCTAAAAAAAAAATTTATTTGTTTTGTCCATTCAAAAATTGTCATGAGTCATTTTGCTTTCAAGATAATACTACTGTAAGTGAAGTGGGTTTTTCATTCAAAAATTGGTCTGATGATACATCCTGGTAGATGACACTCACTGACAGTATTATCAAATACTGAAGGAAAATATGAAGAGAGTCTGATGAGAGAGAGAGATGACAGAGAGAGAGAGAGAGAGAGAGAGAGAGAGAGAGAGAGAGAGAGAGAGAGAGAGAGGACGGTGCTTTTACTCTGAATTCATCATTAGCTGTTAGGTTCATTTCACACACATATATAAATTCAGGGACAGAAGTGAGAGTGTAAGTGCCTGGTCTGTGAGTCTCTGTGAGTGTGTCTGTGAATCTGTGTCTGTGAGTCTGTACCTGTCTGTCCTTCCTTCTGCTCCACCTCCCAGGCGCCATTTTGGGCGGTGGACTTGGAGATAGGCTATTTCCTTCAGGAGACCCTCTGCCAAAATGAATAAATCTCGCGGAAATAAAGGTAGAAATTGTCTCATCTCTCCGGGGCTGGTATCTCCCCCCTGAGGTGAAATTGGAAACACAAAGAGAGAGAGAGAGAGAGAGAGAGAGAGAGAGAGAGAGAGAGAGAGAGAGAGAGAGAGAGAGAGAGAGAGAGAAACAGTTCAGATACGAGTCCCATACATGGACAATATGGCAGCCAATATGGCCTCCAATATGGCCTCCAATATGGCAGCCAATATGGCAGCCAATATGGCTGCCATCATCTTGGTGGAACGATGGATTCTGGTTTTATTGTATCACATAATGAAAAATATATTCTAATGATAATTATGAGATAATAATTAAAGAAAAGCTAAATAAAAGTCAGGATACCTTCTAGGGAAATGATGAATGAGACTGATTAACATAAAATTCACTAAAATAAAAAGCGAATATTCTAAGTTCAAGGACTGGGTCACTGAAGTAGCAAGGAGTACTTGCAATAAATAAATAAACAGATAAATAAATAAACAAATAAATAGAATAAGCACACTCGCATGACAAACATAAGAAGAAAATTGATAAGACCAGTGAACCAGTGAGATAATGAGATGAGATCTGGAGACTATCTCAGTGAGAATGTGAATTAGCAGTGCAGAGAGGAAGGTGACTGAGCAATTGGATCGCAGAATGAAAGGTGTAGGCAGAGAATCGCTTTCTGAGTAAAACAGGCAGAGTTGACTGATGCAAGAGTAGATGGGGTTAGAGTGTATTCTGAATGCTGTGGGGAGGGGGTGGGTGGGGAAGGGGATTGCTAAGCTTGGAAGGAGAATAATTTTAAAGTTAAAGAAATGGAAAGTTAAGACTTATATTCCCGTCTTTCAGATCTTGCGGTTCTGCAGAATTCTGTATTGCTGACTTTCTTCTTCTTGTACAAAGATGCTGAAGAAAGGAAGGCTCTTTTTTAATTTTCTACAGAAAATAAAGAATATCTTTCAAGAATAGCACAGCCAAACCTCTGAAGTCTCTCTTGTTCTTAAAAATATTGACTATGTAAATGAGGTATCTTGAGCTTTTGGTGTCCGGAAAAACTTAGTGGATATGCCAAGGTTATAATCTTTGTTGTTGTAAAATTTGAATACATAACCTTTCTGTGTTGTTAAATTTACGCTTTGGAATAATTATTGAGGGTCAACTCTATCACTTTTATGAAGAAAATTTCCATAATTGCCGTCCCACGACAGAAGGTCAATCGCAGTTTTCGGTATATAACTTTTTGTTGAAAACTGACCAATTCATCTGTTACCATATCAAATTAAGATCAAATTTACAATATAAGATCACAGATTGAGGAAATGATCAATAATAAACACAAAAGGAATTTAAATTATGCAAATAAAGTTTAAATTTTATTATATTCTTCCAACAGAAATCACTCACACTGACTGAGATATCTCATCTCTAGAACAGATAGTTATGAGGTCAACTTATGATGCCTTATATTCCCGACCAGCGATTCCAAGTTCCTCGAAAGGTCTCAATTCCCATTCCTAAAATCCCATTCCTCTTACGGCCCTCCTGATTTAAGTGGAAGTGAAATATCTCTTTTTGTAAATTAATTTTTCATAACTTAAGAATCTTCTATATTTACACGGAAATCTCTCACTAACACAAACCTGACTTAGTTTTATACTTTTAAAAATACCACTTAATACCGAATTCACTTGGGATAACTTACACCCAAAAGAAATTATAAGTGATGATGTATCTGTCCTAGGTCAGGATTCGAACCCAGGTTTGCGTCCAGTGGGAGACAGTCGACCTGACCATTCGACCATCAAGGGGGATAGGTACAAGTTGATATCTGCTGTCGAGTTCTGGCTCCGTGGTTAGAAATATTAACTTGTTGTTCCCTTAAATGAATGAATTATTATTATTATTATTATTATTATTATTATTATTATTATTATTATTATTATTATTATAGTTACTGTCCACTTTCTTTGTTAAAACTGGCACTTGAGAATTAAATGAATTATTATTATTATTATTATTATTATTATTATTATTATTATTCGAGAATTATTATTATTATTATTATTATTATTATTATTATTATTATTATTATTATTATTATTCCACTTTCTCTTGAGAACGACTCTGTTGGAAGAAAGAATTAAAAAAATTTGTATTCACATTTCAACCTAAATCTCCCTTTTGCCAGAGATTTTTCGTCGCTGTTTCAGCCATTAAGTAAATCCTTATAAATCCCGTAGATGGAAAACTCCGATAATCTCCAGTAATCTCCTGTAGAGATTCCATCCAGTCGTTTGTTTCTTCTCTCCATTCAATCTTTATTCGTGTTTCTCTTTTTCGCCGTTTCGTCTTTTATTGCAATTTGATGGCCTCGTTTGTCATTTGTTTTGGTTCGAGTTTATGTAATTGTTTTGTTTGTTTTTTCTTTGTTTATCCTTGTTGTCTGTTTATTGTCTTCTTCATTCTTCTGTTCCTTCTGATTCTTCTTCTCTCCTCTCTATCTCTATCTCCCGTTTTATCTCTGGGTACGTCAGTGTCCCTTCTGTCAAAGGTCTTCTTTCCATTGATTATTCTCCTCCCTTCTTCTTCTCCTTCAATTATTTTCCTTCTCCTTTCATCCAATTTTCCTCATTCAATTCCTCCTACT